>NC_141918.1:1222121-1525151 GCF_057802395.1 Ceratotherium simum simum | reverse complement strand
CAATTAATTCCATTTATTTGCTAATTAATGTTATAACATCATAAAAATTTATCTCTGAAGGGAACATTAAAAATTATTATTCTAATGTGAACTTTTCAAAGTGTGGTGAAGACCAGTGCCAGTTCATGGACTGTGTGTCACTGGTTTTGGTAAATAAAGTATAAAAATTAAGAGTGTTTAGATACTTTTATAGCAATTTAATAGATTAATTATATGCCTGATCATTTCATAATTTTTGAAAAATGGCTTATAGTTTGGTTTTTTTTTCAGTTCTTTAGTAATTTACTTTTATTGTATTTCACCAAATTATTAATGTATGACATGCAGGAAATTTGAAAATGAATAGAAAAGAATATATTCACACATAGTCTGTCATTTTCAGTCTTTAGACAAGAAAGATAAAGTTTATAAGGCTGAGAGATAATCCTATGATTACTATTCAATAATTATTGAACACATTTTACTATACTAGGGTCATTGTTTAATAACAATGTTAAGTTATAAATTCAAAATTCTAACGAGTAACCTCATAATATGGAAGTGTTGCAACTCAGTAGCTTGGCAGAAGTTTCAGCACACTTTGATTCTTTATTTATTCAATTGTAGTGGAATGGCCTCCCCCCAGGGCTGCTGAAGGCCTGGGTCCTAGAATTGACATTTTGCTGGGATGCAAGGAGAGAGAATTGAACTGGGTAATTTTTCTCTAAAATTCTTGCACAAAATTACATTAATCTATAAATTCAAGAATATGTGGTTAATTTGTTCCACAATAATATTAACCTACAAGAGAAAAATATAATTTTTACTGTTATTCACTGCTTTCTTACATGTCCATTGAAGTCAATTAATATGGACATAGCAAGTCTTCAAAAAGTACAGAGTAGTAACCTGAAACCTACCTTTAAGGGATTTATAAATAACATAATTATAAAGTCAAGAGCATTTTACTGTGCTAAGTTTAAAATTTGATGATCTAGGGATGGGAAATATAATTATTAATCAGTCTCTAATCTGTCCAATTTACTTTAAATTATTTTATGAACCCAGCAATATCTTTTAATTCTTCTGTCTCCTCTGTTCTAGTGCTTCCAAGTTGGTGGCACGTTGGGGCTAGACGCATTATCTATAACAAAAGCTTCTGCTTGAGTTTAGGGTTGTTTGTGCTCTGAGACTAATAGCAGAATGACAAGCCTTTCCACCTGCTTTGTAATTTGTTGCACAACATTGTTTACTTGTCAACAGAAGATCTAGTGTCCTTGGCAAGCCTAAAAAACATGTTTCTCAGAAGTCACAAAACAAGCATCAGACAGCCTGGTCATGCTCCCAGCATTCTGCTCAGAAAAGCACGGAGGGTGGGGGGCGGCAAGTAGGAAGCCAGCCCAGACTCAGAGCAGGAGTACGGACAGAAGAGAAAACTGTACAAAGGCACAGATGCCACCCGTCCATCACTGAACATGCTTAGAATTACAGTAGACCCTCAACATGTGTCTGTTGAATGAATTAAAATAAAGAAAGTCAAGGACAGAACTCAGACACTGGTGGTGGAAGAGACGTCAATAATAGAGCTGAAGAGAAAGTAGTTTTACTTACCACACTACAAATTCACTGAGGTCAATGACAATATCAACTCACTTTTACATTCATAGTACCTACCACATAGAAGTTATCATCGACGTGTGGAATGAATGAATAGATGATTTATGGTAGCTTCAGTGAAAGTAAATACAAAGAAACAGTACAGTCCAAATCAGATTGAAGTGGATTTATAAATAAATTGGAAGTGAAGACATGGATGTAATTTCAACATATAAAGACATAAGAAGAAATGGAGAAGGAGGTGACCACGAACAGACAGAGGCAGAGAGGAAGACAGGTGAATGTAGAGGGCTCTGTGTGGATCACTGCATGAGTGTTTAGATGTGCTGATGGAAAAAGAGCAGAGGAAAGATTGAAAACATGAGTAGGGTGGGGCAACTAAAGAGTACGGACTGCAAATTTCACAAAATTATGTCCTCTCTGTTTCCTTTTCAAATTAGAACAAAGAGAATGGTAACAAAAACAATAAAACAGCTTGAAATTATATTATCCAATACCATATGCAGATATAATTAAAATGTATAGATTCCAATTTAATTGCTTACTTGATTATTAAACAGATAATTTTTTAATAAGAAAAGGGAGTGAGTGAAATGTTTTATCTAGAGAGGGATACTTATTTGCAGTACGTTAAACTAACCAATAATCAAGTCCCTCTGAGTTTTCCAACCAAACTCCTCAGAATCGTAGATGACAACTTGCAATCAGGTTAGCAGAATACATTTCAGATAGACATGTCTCTGTAAGTGTCATTAAACTCAATTATATTCAACTGAGTTTTCTAACTTTCCATCTTTATTAATGAGCAAAGGATAGAGTGGTTAGATCAGGTATTTTGCCCTATGCATTTTTTAAGGATGGAGGTAGGTACACTTCTACTGTTGTACCTCAGAGGGAATATGGAGTTCTCAGTATCAGTTAAGGCTGGCTCAGGACTTAAGAGTTCCTCATTTTGTTTCATCTGAACTATTTGAATACTCATTACTGCTTGATGTAGGTCTACTGTGTCCCTTTACTCACCTACCTAAGGGATACCAAAATGCCAAGAGGGCAAGCATGAGTCCCAGCAGATCAAAATTTACCAACACCTAGGACTCAGGGCTGATGTCCACAATTTAAGATAACTCTGGGTAAACGTCCAGTTAGAGTGTACTGTACAATTTGCCCAGCTGACACTCTTCTAACCAGTGACTCTTGTTTTTATAACCAATAATTCCCCCACATCTCCTTCTCAAATCTCTGACAGCTCCACCCTATATTCAATCTCATTTTCCCAAGACAGAGACATGTAGTAGCTGCAGAGCTTCTGAGTTCCCTCTCTTCAGGGACCCTCATCCAAGAGAATTTTACTACATCCCAGTACAAGAAAATATCCAACCACGTTTTATCTCCTCTTCAACTTGTACTGCTACTAACATGGTTCTAGCTACTCCTGAGACTATTACCACCACCTACCACCACTGCCACCTCCTACTACCACCTCCTGCTGCTGCCACCACTGCCACTCATGCTACTGACTTACCAGCTCTCTACACTCTCTAAGTGTATGGTCCCAAACACTTCGCTCATGACAATGCTCTAAGGCAGCATTTTATTCATTTATATCTTACAGATGATGTTATCAAAGCTAAAATGAGCTTATGCAATTGCTAGTAAATGTCAGAGTTTGAATTCAAACCCAAGGCTCTTCAGCTCCAAAAGCCTGGGTTGTTTCTATTCCATGAAGAACAGAATGACCAGATTTACCTGGGACATTGCCAAGAAGCCGAGATCCCTTAATTCACAGTCTGGAAAAACATGAGTGTATAGGCTGGGATTGATGTGGCTAGTTGGAAGGCAAGAAGGCGTGACTTAGCACAGGACGTTCTGCCCTTCCTAACACTCTGGGTTACCTGTGGGTCTTTTAGAATGAGAAGCTCAGTTTGGGGATGAGGTGTTAGGTAATAGTGCTCTCTGAGGAGGCGTCAAGAGATGGAACAGGTTACCAAGACTCACGAAGACTCATCACAATCCATAGAGAATTACTCCAGTTTAACAAAGATAAGGCCATACTGAAGTTCCAAAGGACATTAATTCATGAAAAGAGACTGCCCACTTTATGTCCGCTTTATTTACTTACTTCAAAATTGCAAGCATTTGAAGTTCATTGTGTTCAGCTGTTATATATGAATCTGTGAAGCTCTACATTATGAAGAATAACTTCATTTATGGTCCAAGAATCATAGAGATGGAAAGAAAGAGATAGGTTAGGACCTTATATTTCTAACTTTAGCCATCATCGTCCTTCCTGGTAAAGAAAAGGAAAGGAACAACAAAATTAGGAGGTGCACAGTGAAAGACTTTAAAAGATATTCCTTTTAGGCTTAAAAATAAAACAAAATCAAATGAAATGAGCACTTATTTGTTGTAGGCAAATAATATATATAGTAGGCATTGAATAAATATTTGCTAAATAATTTTTCATTTGCAAACATATTTAAGCTCTTGAGCAAATGACAAAGTTTTTATTGACACTTTTAGACTTATATTCAATCATCTGATTTTTAGAATACAGTTTATAACTTTAACATTCACCATGTGGCAATTTATTCCCAAAACCTTTTGGAATAATTTACTGAATGTAAATGCTTTTACTATTATATTTTAGGAATTTATTGTTTAGAAACATGAATTCAGTTTTTTAAAATTTATGTAAAATGTTACAACACAACACAAACAATATTTGCAAGAAGTAGAAATCACTTTTTAAAAGAAGAGATATCACTGAAATTTGGCTTTTTAAAGTTTATGGAAATCTTTATTTGAATCTCAGAGGTTATACCACTACGTAATTCAATAAAAAAGGAAACGAACGCTCAAAAAATAAGCAGGAAAAATGTTAAACACATAAATGAACACATGAATTAACATACAATTCCCTATCTTCTCAACAGACCACAATAACCTCTGGTGTTATGTTCCAGAAATATTATGTGGATGTGATTACAAATATTATTTCTTTTGGGAGAAAAATTGTATTTTTATTGAAAAATAAGGTCACTATAACCTGCACCCTGCTTTCCTTGTCTACCCCACGGCCTTTTCAATTGCTGTTCAGCTCCTGCTAGTGCTGTCATAGGTGATTCTGTAGGGAAAACTTCGAACTTGTAGAGAATTTCAGGGTTCTAAATGTTAGTTGAAGATAAGCTTTGAAAGCGCGACAGTTGTAGGGAATTCACAGTGAGCCGTCTCCAAGGCACAGCGCGGGTCTGAATGGGCCAGCTCGCCATTCCACGAGGGTGGCTTTTTCTAAAGCCTGAACATGCTCCCTTCAGTTTATATTATTGCTTAAAATTCCACCAATTCGTTTGAGTTATCAACACAGATACTCCTGGGAAACGTATGGGGAGTCAGAGGCATTCGCTCAGTCAGACCGCTTTTTGCTGGGAGCTAAGTCAGACGGCGCTGGCCGGGCGCGGGATGGACGCCGAGCGAGGCCGGGCGCAGGGCCGGGGCGGGGCGGGCGCCCTGGAGCCGCAGCCCTGCAGCCGCGGGCGGGGCGCTTCAAGGCTCCGCGGAGGCCGCGGGCGAGCCGCGCCTGCGGGAGCGCAAGGGGGGCCCGTCCCGAGCCCGGGCCCGGGCAAGGCCCGGCAGAGGCCGAAGCCCGCCGTCAGGCTTCAGCGGGGAGGGACAGAGGCGGTCAGGGCACCAGCGACGCCCAGGGAATTCGTGAAGAAAGGAAATACTTTGCAAGGGAGCTGAAGAGTAGTAAGATTAAACTTTGTTTTTCCTCACTCCTGAATTACTCACTCCCTGCTCTCCGGAATTAAGTGTAATACAGTGATGTTCCCATGGTATTCCAGCAGTTTTAATGGTTAAGAAAAAGTCGTTTGTTGAAGAGACTGGGAACCTAACCGTTATGGATGGATTACAAATTCCAAACAACATACTCTTTAGCGTTTCCAACAGAAAATGCCTTAGAATGGCAAGTATGGTACGTCATTATCTACTCTTATCTTAGGATAAATCTACATTCTCTCGTTATCGTGAATCAGATAAAATGTTTGCAGTTCTGGGGGCAGGTAGGAAAGTATCACGCCTTCCAGCCTCTGCCCCAGTCCTCCAGCCCTGCCCTCACTCCCATCCATCCACTCCAAACCGTTTGGGATGAATTTCCTAGACTAGGGGATTGGGAAATATTGGCTCATTTTTTAAGACAACAGCCTTTTTTTCCCAGCGTTTTATGACTCCCCAGGAAGAACTGGCTATTCTCGCCAGCACACCCCTAGATTCCTGTTTCTTCTCTTGTCGTATCTAAATATTTCGTTGCTGTTCCTTGTTTTCACATCTTTCTTCCCCTATTAGAGGGTAAGTCCCTTAGACCTGTGGTGTTTGTCTTGGCCTGCTCAGGGCCTGTCAGCCAGTTCTCCCCGGAATGGATGAAGGAGTGAACGAATGCGTGGATCCATGAATGACTGAGGCAGCTGGCCTGCACTTCCCCTTTGGGGCATAACCTGTGTGGCGGCTGGAGCTGCCCACCCACCAGGAACCACTCAGAACTATGGCTTTGGCTCCCTGTGCTGGTGTCCTTTTGTCATGAATCAAGATAACTTCAAATAGCCAGAAGTGAAGATTGTAGGCAATCTAACGGGGAAATTAAATCTTTTAATTTCTGAATTCTGATGATGATTCAAGAAATTCCAGCTACCATGTAAACATTCATAACCTGATTTCTGGCCTAGCAAACAATACGTAAGACCCTGTTCATCCTGGCTACACAACTACAACTACGTGTCTAGCAGGGACACAAAGAAAGGGGAGGGATCCCAAGCGAGGAATGATGGTTAGGGATAAATGAAGATGATGTACTTCCAATAAAACAACTTGGGAAGCTGCTACAGATTTTGAAACAAAATAAAAATTAGAGCTTGCCTTTGGATTGCTATGAGCCACATTGGATTCTCTAGATGATTTGAAAACTTCCAGTGAAAAGCAGCTCAAAATTTATGTAGTGTACTTCTCTTCAGAACTGTTGGTTTGCAGAATTAGAGGAGAAATTTGACCTTGCCTGCATTCCTGGAGGCCATGCCTAATCTGATGTATTCCCAGTGGAGCTGCACAAGGAAGAGTTGGTGGAGTCTGCTGGCTGGGTCTGCCACCACAATACTTTCTTCAGAAAGTTTTGCCATCTGGAAAATGCATGATTCAGCTTCGCTGGCACAAGTGCATCATATGTAGGAAATAGAAGAACAATGATATTAACTGAACAAGCTTCAAAATAAATACAGAATATTTGTACAGGAATGCTAACCACTTGCTGAAAAGTGAATAGGTCTAAATGGCTTTGATTTTGATGGTCTGGACACTCCATTTCCCTCGATTTTTATTTTTGGAGTAGAATTTACTTATTTTTCAATGTAGGAGTACAAAGAAAAAGAATAGGCAAATGTAGAATGGAAAAGAACATATCTGGAGGAGGGGAATTCTGAAATATGGAAATTCTAGAATTGGAAGATTGATTTTTTTTTGAAGAATTTTAGGTATAAGAATTCTGCAACAAGCAACAGAAAAACAGTGATAATGAGCTCAGTGTTAGTGCTGAGAATGAAATGCTTAACTTGTGTGGCATCAGAACAGCAAGCTTTAGTGTCACTATTAATACTCTGAAAAGTTGATCACTATCAATTGTGGAACTAAAATTTTTATCAGGTGACACCTCAGACCATTAGTTTTCGTGCTGATTTTGCGTAGGTCCTTTAGCCCCTCCACAAATGCACCAGCTGTCAGGTATACATTCTCAGATACATAAACATGCACTTCATCAGAGACAAGGACACATCTCCCAGCTAGTATTCCTCATCTTCATCATTGTCATCACATCATCATTAATATAATGATAAGAATATTAATTGAGCACTGTAAAAATTTTATCAATTCTAAGATGAACATTTTTTCATATTTTAACATCTTTGATGTCAGAATGTGTCTTTCAATGAAAGTTGTCTTGCAATTGTTATCAGTCAGATAATAGACATGGCATAGTTGTTTGATCTGACATTTTTGGAAATATTAAGAAAGGGCCAGCATGAAAATACATACAATGAGTGTCATCAACTTGAACTAATACCCTGGAGACGATGATGAAGTCTTTTAAGAAATGCTTTATGACTGTCATCGTGATGACATTGAAAAGAATATTTTGTGGAAAAATACCAAAGTCAATGAATTTGATTCTAAAAGTAGTTCAGATTGTTCTGAATACTTTAACCAAATTATTTCATTTGTATTTTCCTTTCTATTTACGTAAATAGTGATATATGATAAAAATAAGGAATTGACTCACACGATTATGGAGGCCAAGAAGTCGTGAGGTCTGCAGTCAGTGTGTTGAGCATCCAGGAGGGCTGATGCATAGTTCCAGGCTGCATTTGAAGGCATGAGAACCAGGAGGGTTGATGGTATAGGTTTCAGTCTGAAAGCCAGCGGATTTGATACCCAAAAAGAGCCAATGTTTCAGTCCAAGTCCAAAAGCTGGAAAACACCAATGTTCGTGCTTAAGCAGTTAGGCAGGGGGAGGGGCAGAATTCACAGGAGGGGCAAGATTTTTGTTCTATCAGGCATTTAATTGACTGAATGAAGGCTACCCCATTGGGATCTACTTTATTCAGTCTACCAATTCAGATGTTGATCTCGTCCAAAAACGCCCTCAAAGACATACCCAGAATAATGTTTGACCAAATATCTGGACGACCCATGGCCCAGTCAAGTTGACACATAAAATTAACCATCACAAGTCCACCTCTTGTCAACTTGGCACCTATATGGACCTCTTTAAACCATACTTAATCTTCAAATAAAGACAATAATAAGGTTGCAATTCCACACAAAATGATACAACTTTCTTGCGTACAATGAAAAATGCATTAACTCATTCCCCAGTAGGGGAGGTAAAGTCCTTGAGTGATGTTAACTCTTCTCCTTGATATCCTTTAACTTAAATACTATATTGTAAAATTAATAATAATTAAATCTTATGATATTATATGTTATATATAAATATTATGATATCAGATGTATATATATACACATATCTTCCTCAACTTATGATGGGGTTATGTGCAGATAAATCCACAGTAAGCTGAAAATATTGTTAGTCAAAAGTGCAGTTAATACACCTAATCTACCAAACATCATAGCTTAGCCTAGCCTACCTTAAACATGCTCAGAACACTTACATTAGCCGACTGTTGGGCAGAATCATCTAACACAAAGTCTATTTTATAATGAAGTGTTAAATATCTCATGTAATTGATTGAATACTGTACTGAAAGTGAAAAACAGAATGGTTGGATGGGTACAGAATGGTTGTAAGTGTATCTGTTGTTTACCATCGTGATCGCATGGCTGACTGGGAGCTGTGGCTGCTGCCCTGCCCGGCATCATGAGAAAGGATTGTACTGTACGTCGCTAGCTTGGGAAAAGATCAAAATTCAAAGTATAGTTTCTACTGAATTCTTAGCACTTTTGCACCATGGTAAAGTTGAAATATTGTAAATCAAACCACCATAAGCATAAGATAAAAAATACGTATATAGGGCACTTACCATGAATGAAGCTTACAGACTGGAAGTTGCTCTGGGTGAGTCAGTGAGTGAGTGGTGGGTGAATGTGAAGGCCTAGGACATTACTGTACACTACTGTAGACTTTATGAACACTGTACACTTAGGCTACACTAAATTTATTAAAAAAATGTTTATCTTTCTTCAATAATAAATTAACCTTAGCTTACTGTAACATTTTTACTTTATAAACTTTTTAATTTCTTTTTAACTTTTTGACCCTTTTGTAATAACACTTGGCTTAAAACACAAACACATTGTACAGCTGTACAGAGATATTTTCTTTCTTTATAGACTTACTCTATAAGCTTTTTTCTATTTTTAAGATTTTTAATTTTTTAAACTTTTTTATTAAAAACTAAGAAACACACACATTAGCCTAGGCCTACAAGGGGTCAGGGTCATCAACATCACTGCCTTCCACCTCCACATCTTGTCCCACTGGAAGGTCTTCAAGGGCAATAGCATGCATGGAACTGTCATCTCCTATGATAACAGTATCTTCTTCTGGAATACCTCCGGAAGGACCTGGATTTCATGTTGAATGGCTACTTTGAACTAAAGCTAGCCCAAACCACACCAAACTCAATTATCGTGAACAATTCAAAGTGAGGCTTGGGCTTTTCTTGAGGAGGTGTCACTCTTTTCAGAAATGTCAATCTTTTTAGTCCATGGTGGTTTTTCTTCTTTTTATCATCATAGATTTCCTTGTAAGCGGATAATGCACCATGAACACTCCTCTCTATTAAAGAAAACCTTTTGGTGTTGGAGTCCATGGTCTCAAACTTTTTAAGGAGCTTGTTGAGGTCTGCAAAAGCTTCTGCTAAGACCTTCACTGTGAATTTTCTTGGAGGTTCTTCTTTTTCTTCTCCTGTAGTTTCCTTTTCTCTTGCCTCTTCTTCAGCTATGCATTCTTTTTCCAGTTTGAACAACTCCTCGTTAGTCAATTCCTCAGGAACTGCCTCTAGGCGCTCCTCAATGTCATCCTCATCCACACCCTGGTTAAAGTTATTTACCATCTTGGCCACAGCTTTGATGATTTTTGCAACCTCTTCATCCTTGGTAAATCCTTTGACATCATGGGTGAACCTCTTGAGTGTCTTCTTCCAGATGCCACCCATACACTCCTTGGTAACATAACCCCAAGCCCACGCAAGGTCCTTGATGCAGTCATAGATGTTGTAATCCTTCCAGAATTGCATCAGTGTCTTCCTCAGTTTCAGCAATAGCCTGGGCAAAGGTCATCCTCAGGTAGTAGGTCTTAAAAGCTGCTATAACTCCTTGACCCATTGGGTGAATCAAATAGGTGGTGTTTGGCGGGAGAAACATTACTTTGATATTGGGATGAAGATCACCAATAAAAGGAGGACATCTGGGAGCGTTATCAACAATAAGCAAAATCTTGAAAGGTATGTTATTTTCCAAACAGTAGTTCTCTATTTCTCTGGTGTAGCAATGCAGGAGGGCATCTTGGAAGAGGAGCTGGGTCCTCCATGACTTCTTATTGCTCCTGTGGTACACTGGCAGTGTGTGCTTATTGATGTGCTTGAAGACCCTGGGGTTCTCACTGTGCCAGATCACAAATGGTTTCAATTGGTAGCTTGCAACATTCTTCCCAAGCAAAACTGTTATCCTGTCCTTAAAAGCCTTGAACCCTCACATTGACTTGGCCTCCTTGTGGATGAAAGTCTTTTCAGGCATCCGTTTCCAGAATAAGGAGGTTTTTGCTGTGGCAAGTAATTTTCCTCCACAATCAGCTTATCTAGAGTTTCCAAAAATTCTTCAGCTGCCTTCACACCAGCACTCGCAGACTCATCACTGACTTTCACATTGTGTAGTGAATAATGATTCTTGAATCATTTGAACCACTCAGAGCTAGCAGTAAATTCAACATTGCAGTCAGGTCCATCTTTCCTTTCAACATTGCAAGCAAACTTTTTGCTTTGGTTGTGATTCTCATGGTTCTGAGAGGGATACGCCTCTATGTCTGATCTTCAATCCAGGTCATCAGAAGTTTCTCCATGCCTGATATAGGCCCTTCTCAAATTTTTGTTAGTCTCATTGCCTTCAATGAAGCAGACCATTTAACATCTTCTGTCACTTTGTTCTTGTTCTTTAAGAGCGTAGCTATGGGGGAATGGGACATGCCTGACTGAGAACAATAACCATCACTGATTTTCCACCTTCTTAGTCCTTAATCACTTTTAATTTTGTTTCCAGGTCAATCACTCAACGTGGTCTCTTACTGGCAACATTAGCAGTTGATTTTGTATGCTTATGGGCCATGCTGAACAAAATAACACAAGATTAAGTCAAGCACAAGAGAAAATGATGCCATCAAGAGATGCAGTAAATATGAGGTGTATGAGGCTTCTGCCAGTGTAACACGACATACTGTTTGACAGTAACTGTTTTTTATCAGTAGAAAGAGTACACTCTAAAATAACAGTAAAAAGTATAGTATAGTGAATACACAAACCAGTAATATAATTTATTATCTTTATCAAGTATTGTGTACTGCCTATAATTGTATGTGCTATACTTTTATGACTTGCAGTGCAGTAGGTTTGTTTACACCAGCATCATCACAAACACGTGAGTAATGCATTGCACTACGACATTACAATGGCCACGACGTCACCAGGCAATAGAAATTTTTCAGCTCCATTATAATCTTATGGGACCACCGTTTTATCTGCGATCTGTTTTTGACCAAAACATTGTATACAGTGCATGACTGTAAGGAGGAAATACTCTCAAAAGTTACAGTCTTAATTTCTGTAACTGGTCACATGACCATAGCTGGTATTTATAGCTATCTTCTTCCACTACCCATTTTGTATTCCCTTTGCCTTCAACAAGCACCTCAACTGGTTGTGGTTCTTGACCTGCTGGGGTGACCCAAACTTTCATTCCTGAAGGCTCTGGGCCATTAGTAGTCCTGCCTGGATTGAGTGTATTTTTCCATTGACTTTAATCACAGAGCATGGTAATACTAAGAGACACCCTAAGGTATCTCCTGTATCCCAGACATATTCTTCCTAACCTCTATTGTGGAGGAGTAGTCCAATTTCCCCTTGGCTGTCAGGACCAATCACCCCAGAAAGAACAACTCCCTTCTTTGAGTGTTAATTTAGAGGCAAGAAGAACCCAAAGTGGTCTGGTGGCAGTCTTAACTTCCAGTTCAATGGAATCATTGTTGTATTTTCTGGTGGGAGCATTCCTTCCTTTGGAAATAAGACCTCCAGGCCAGCAGAGCATAAGGTCTCAGGAATAGGAAGCAAAAACTTTGAGAGTGGGTCCCTAGGAGTAGTAGTGTGGTGCCACTCCATTTCTATCTCTTGATTCATAGACTCATGAATTCTGGTTATGGGAGAAACAGCACCATATATTTGATGCTGATTCAGAGCTTATACAACCTTCTGGGGAAGCTTTCCCTAGCTCTGCTAGGTATTGCCATTTAAATCGTGCTGTAACTGAGTCTTCAAAAGGCCATTCCATCATTCTACTGAGCCAGCTGCTTCAAGATGGTGGGGAGTATGGTAAGACCAGTGAATTTCATGAGCATAGGCCCATTGCTGCACTTATTTTGCTGTGAAGTGAGTTCCTTGATCAGAAGCAGGAACTCTTCTGTGTGGAATACAATGATAGTGGATACGGCATTCTGTATGTCCATGAATGGTAGTTTTGGTAGAAGCATTGTGAGTGGGAAGGCAAATCCATATCTAGAGCAACTATCCACTCCAGTAAGAACAAAACACTGCCTTTTCCGTGATGAAAGCAGACCAATATAATCAACTTACCACCGTGTAACTGGCTGATCACCCTGGGGAATGATGTCATACTGGGACTCAGTCTTGGCCTCTGCTGGCAAGTTGGGCACTCAGTAATGATCATAGCCAGGTTGACCTTGGTGAGTGGAGTCCATGTTGCTGAGCTCACGCATAAATTCTATCCTTGCCACTTTGTTCATGAGCCCATTGGGTGATGACAGGGGTGGCCGAGGAAAGAGGCTGACTAGTATCCACCAATTGGGTCACCTTATCCACTTGATTATTAAAATCCTCCTCTGTTGAGGTCATCCTTTGGTAAATGTTCACAAGAGACACAAATATCTTCGTGTATTTTAACTATTCAGAGAGGTCTACCTCCTTGTAACCAATTTTCCAATCATGTTCCTTCTAAGTCCCTGACCATCCAGACAAACCACTGGACATAGACCGTGAATTACTATATAATCGCACATCTGGCCATTTCTCGTTTCAAGTAAAGCGAACAACCAGGTGCATTACTTGAAGTTCTGCCTACTGGGAGGATTTCTCTCCACCACTGTCCTTCAGGGATGTCCCAGTAAGGGCTGTAGTGTTGCCATTCTCCACTTTTGGGTGGTGTCTGCATATTGTGTGGGACCATCTCTAAACCAGGCCCAAGCCATTTCTTCCTCTGTCAACTAATTGTAGGGAACTCCTTGTGAGGCTATGGGTGCTGTCTGGAAGAGAGAATATAGTGTAGTGGGAGCCTGAACCATGAACCATGGGCCACTTCTTCATGTAACTTAATTGTGCTTTCAGGGCCTACTCAGGCCTGATGACTTATATACCACTTCTGTTTGATGATGGAGTGCTGCTGTGCATGTCCAACTTTATGGCTGGTGGGTCAGATAACACGCAGTGCATGACAGGCAGCTGAAGTCACATGGAAACTTGGTGACCCATGGTTAAACATTCAGTTTCTACTAAGGCCCAGTAGTAGGTCAAGGGCTGTTTCTCAAAAGAGAGGTAGTTATCCATAGAGCATGGTAGGGTTTTACTCTGAAATCCTAAGAGCTTACACTGAAATTTACCTATAGGTGTCAGCCAAAGGGTCTAAACAGCATCCCTATCTGCCACCGACATTTCAAGTACCATTGGATCTGCTGGATCATATAGCCCAAGTGGCAGAGCAGGCTGGACCTGTTGCAGAGCCTCTTCTTATTTTACACCCCACCCAAAACTAGCAGCTTTTTGGGTCAGCTAAATGGGCAAGAGTAGCCCCCAAATGAGGAATATGTTGTCTCCAAAATACAAAGAGGCCCACTAAGTGTTGTGCCTTTTTTGGTTTTAAAACGGGCTACAGGTAACAACTTATGTTCCACCCTAGAAGGGATATCTCAACATGCCCCACACCATTGGACCCCTGGAAGACCTTTGAATTCTTGGCAGATTTATTTCTTACCCTATGACATGCAAATGTCTTACCAATTAGTCTAGAGGAGTCGCTACTTCTTGTTCACTAGTTCCAATCAGCATAATGTCATCAATGTAACAGACCAGCATGTTATTCTGTGGAAGGAAAAGGTGATCAAGACCCCTGCAAACGAAGTTATCACGTAGGGCTGGAGAGTTGATATACTCCTGAAGTAGGCAGTGAAGGTGTATTGCTGGCTTTGCCAGCTGAAAGCAAACTGCTTTTGGTGTCTTATAGACAGGGTTGGAGAAAAGCCATTTGCTAGATCAACAGCTGCATACTAGGTACCAGTGGATGTGTTAATTTGCTCAAACAGTGAAACATCTATACAGCAGCTGCAATTGGAATAACCAAGTGGTTAAGCTTATAATAAATCACTGTCATTCTCTAAGATCCAACTGTCTTCTACACAGGCCAAATGGACAAGTTGAATGGGGATGTGGTGGGAATCTCCACCCCTGCATCTTTCAGGTCCTTGATGGTGGCAGTAATCTCTGCAGTCCCTCCAGGAATGCGGTATTGCTTTTGGTTTACTATTCTCCCAGGTAGAGGGAGTTTGAGTGCTTCCACTTGACCTTTCCCACCATGATAGCCACAGGTAAGGGAAGCAACGTGGTGATTCTGCTAGCTGCTGAGTATATCTGTTCTAATTATGCATTCTGGAACTGGGGAAATATCCACAGGATGGGTTCAGCCACTGGTCCCACAGTGAGACAGACATGAGCCAAAACTCCATGCATCACCTGGCCTCCATAAATTCCTATTTTATGGTGGAACACAATGACATTTTGGGTCTCCTGGAATTAGTGCCAGTTCAGAGCCAGTATCCAGTAGTCTCTGAAAGTTATGATTATTTCCTTTTCCCCAAAGCACAGTTACCCTGGGAAAAGGCCATATGTCCTTTGGTGGAAAGCTGGGATAAAGATTAACAATAGAAATTTTTGGTAGTGTACCAGTCCTTCTTCAACGGGACCTGACCACCTGCCTTCATTCAAGGGCTTCCGGGTTTGTAAACCCGCTCAAGTCTGGGAACCTGTTGAGGGGCCATGATTTTCTGTTTTATGATTCACTTTACCTAGAGCTTGTCTGCTTACACAGGTCAAGTAAGAATTTAGTAGGCTTCCTACCTGTTTCACTTCTAGGAACACCAGGATTAATTAGCTAACTCCAGAGGTCTGTGCGAGCCAAACTATTCTCATTACTACTTGGACTCTGCTGCCCATTACAGTTACCATGCCTACCTTGCCTTTGGCTGTTAAGTGCCCCGACTTGACCCCTGCCACCCTGGGGTCCAATCACCCCATTGCATTTAGGTTTCTTACTTCAGTGACTATCATCCCTACTGCAGGTCTTGCCTACAGAGAAGAGTGATCTTAGAGTTATTCCAAGATGCTAGGGCTCCCTTCACCAATTTCTTCACACTAACATTCCAATCACCCTAAGCCTTGAATCTCTTCCTCTATATTAAATGAAGGCAGATCTGGCATTTCCAGATTGTTCACTGTGGGCCTCCTTTTGGTCCATGTTTCAGCCAACTTACCGAACTGTTAGAATCTTTTCTAACTCCCCAAGCTGCAGCTTCAAATGCAGAGTCTTGCTTAGGGAGTCCGTATCAATAAATTTGGCCTTATCCAATTTCATGTTACTTTATCATTCCACCTGGGTGGGATTCTGAATTAGAGTCAGAATCCCACAGATGGTAGCTTTGCCCTATTGGCTCCTCAGCCAAACATGTACACCAAATTCCTGGGCACCTCACAACCCAGTCAAGTTGACACATAAAATTAACCATCACAGTATGTATAAAATAAAAATTCTAAGTCACTAAAAATACATTGTGTTATAGTTTAATTTGCATTATTTAATTGATAATATCCTAGTTTCAATGACATGTGACAATCATTATCAGACATTCTAGGCATTTGATGTGTATTTTCTCATGAGGTTTGGACAAGCCTTAAGATCTATTTCAAAGATGAGGGAATTGAGGCTCATCAAATATGTTTAATCATCTTGCCCAAGGTCTCACAGCTTGGTAGTGGTAGAGCTGGGACCTAAATCAAGGTCCATATGACACCATGGAAGGTCCTCCATCACATGTGTGAGGATCATTGACACTTAGAGTTTAAGATTTACAAGACCACATCCTAGAAGCTTAAAGATGTCTACAATTTAGATACATGCCAACTAGTCAAAATTCATAAAATATTAGAGCTGTATAAGATTATCTACTGTGGTGGGCTGGCCTGGTGGTATAGTGATTAAGTTCACGTGCTCTGCTTTGGTGGCCCAGGGTTCGTGGATTTGGATCCTGGGCATGGACCCAAGGTTACCCATTGCTTACCAAGCCATGCTGTGGCAGTGCCCCACATATAAAGTAGAGGAAGATGGGCACAGATGTTAGCCAATGGCCAATCTTCCTCACCAAAAAGAGGGGGATTAGCAACAGATGTTAGCTCAGGACTAATCTCCTCACCAAAAATAAAAGGATTATCTACTCTGGGCAAGTGTTTATTGTTCTAGTTAGTGTGGCTACTTAGGTGAAGAAATCTAATATCTGCCCTTATGAAGACAAGCATCTTTAGGAAGATAAGATATAATATGGTACATACTCTAGGAAAACTATATATAGGATTTTATGTTTTGTGTGGTTGTGGGTGGTGGTAGGATTCCACTAAACAAAGAAATGAGATGGAGGAAGAGGTTCCAAAGCAGAGGAGAAACAAAAGTATAGTATTCATTGTCTATCATCAGCAATTAAATATGAAAAGTCTGGAAAGTTCGAGTCTGGGGCCTGGAAGCAAAGTTTGGTGGGACCTGCATAAAGGAAATAAAGCTGGAAATAGAACGTGGTGACTAGTCCTTCAGAGCCTTTATAACAAGGTAAATAATTCTAACTTTAGTTATGAGATCTGTGGTAGAGTCCCACATTTTACAGTAGATAAAAATGAAAACTGAAGAGAATTAAAGTAATTGACCTCAACCATAGACATGTCATGGCAGAATCACATGAAGAAAACTAACTTCTGATTCTCAGTCAGACTGGGAATACATTAAAATGGGAATATAAAAAAAGTTCATTTCAATGACTTCTACCTTCTCTATAAAGTAAGAGGAAAGATTTCTGGTAGGTAGAATGGTAGGTAAGAGGGAAGAGGAGTTGGAGACTTAAGGAGGAAGGGAATTCAGTGAAAGGGAGGGTATAGACACAAACACAGTATAACAAGCAGCCTAAGGTGAAACTGAGATGACAAATACTTTTAACCAGACAGTTGCTCACCACTTTGGCCTCCAAAATAGTTTTCCAACTGTGTTTCTCATATCTATTTGGAGAGCTGAAAATGCAGATATCAGGACCTCCTTCCTAGAAATTCCCTCTAATTATTCTCTCCTTAGAGAGATTCATTACTACTAGTGGCCCTGCCACCGTGGACTGAAGGCAAAGAGAGGACATCTGTGGTGGGCCCAGGAATCTCAGTTTTGAACAAGTGCTCCAGATGGTGCTGATGCTAAACTTTCATAAAGACTGCTTAACAATCAACCAACAGTTGTTTCACGATTCATCACACAGCTCTTTGGAACCAGGTTTGTGTTATTGAGAACCAACCAACTAGATTCCCCCAGATATGGAGGGCATTCATAATCTACCCTAACTTATAAAACTATAACTATTAAAATAACCAATATAAGTATTTACTAAATATTTTTAATATAAACAATTGTGATACACAAATTAGAGTAATAATTCAAGACACTAAATGCGTGGTGATGCTGTTAACTGTTTAATGTAAATTACCCATCAGCTGTCCTCCCTCCCCTATCGCCACCCCCACAAACTTCTCCAATCCAAACTCCAGCCTAAACCGTCATGCTTATGACTCTGTCCCAAAACACATGTGTGGGCACTCTACAAACTTCATTCTGAACAGCTGGATGAAATTACCCCCTAAGAAAGAAGCATGTTCATGGTCAAATAGCTTATGAGTAGTTGAGCCAGAATTTGAACCCAAGCCCACCAAAAGCCTGAGTGAATTGAGTCAATTTGCCAGGATCTGGTTCTGCTACGATTTTAAATCAACCCTTTTTTGCTATGATAGGCAGAGAAATTAACTTAGCTCTATCTCCAGAGTTTTTCTGAAGGTCCATCAATGGACATAGTAAAGAATTTGGACATAGAGCAGTTTTGGGAGACGCACGGTCAACCTTCCGATCACTCTAATTATTCTATGCTTAAAGAGATTCATTACTACTAGTGGCCCTGCCACCATAGATTAAAGGCAAAGGGAGGGTCCCTGGGCCCAAAGTGTCTTACACAGCTAAGGGTAATGAAAACACGAGTTCACCTGAGTGTTTCAGTTATCTACGGCTGTGAAATAAGTTACCATGGCTTAAAACAAAATCAGCTTACTGTGTCTGTGGGTCAAGAATTTGGACAGAGCTTGGCTGAGTGGTTTTGGATTGAGGTCTCTCAAACAACTGCAGACAGATGAGATGGTGAGTGGAACGAGAGCAGGGCACGGTATCAGTTAGAAGCTCACCAGGCCTCTCTCTGTCTCTTCATGTGGTCTATCAAATATGCTAATTGGGCTTCCTCACAGAACGGCAGCTTCAGGGCAGTCTAACTGCTTCCATGCAAGCTGACTTTCTTGTAAGTGAGTATACCAAGAGAGCAGGCAGAAGCTGCATCTCCTTTTATGATCTGACCTCTGAAGTTACATAGCATCACTTATACCATATCTATTGAGTGAAACAGTTACAAAAGCATACTATTCCCTGGTGGGAAGAGTGTTGAAACTTCTATGGACATGTGTTAAAATAACCACATCGAGCCACTGGTAATGTCTCCTGGTTCTGAGTTTCTCTGAGTGTCCATGGCTGGAAAGTGGAAAAGGACAAAAATACATGTGCGTGATATACAAGTTACCTTATATGTATACTATGTATGTATTATATATATATTATACATATACAAGTTACTTATATGTATAGGGACCAAAAGACAAATGGCGGGATTATAAGAATATGAATATTTAAGTCTAGAAATTTATATGGATATGTTGTTTCCAAAGTATTTGAGGGTCTCTAAATATAGGAACTATGACTGGATGGGTGTCTTTCTGAGTGAGAAGACCACTCTACATTTCTATTTACAGTCATTTTCCACATTGTATGACTTAAATGGTTTGAGAATATTCAAAGAGAAAAATTATGTTCCCTTTAAAAATTGAAAGCAGATCCTTGGTAGATGTTATGTTTTTAAATGGCAAAGTAAATAAGGAAACCCACTGGATGATTAGGCATTGCTTATGACGGAGGGTGGGGTTGAGTGAGTGAATTAAATCCATTGCCAGGAAAATTCTTTCCTGATTAGAAATAAAATTTCACAGGTTTTTCGTACAGATTCTGTCCTGTTTGTATACAGCATCTGAGGAGACAAATTTACTTCTTCCAGATTAAATCGGGCTTTATGTAATTGGAAGGTTACTGAGATGGACTTGATAGGTCCACAAAAAGTTATGGAAGAAGTAGAAGTGTGAATAAGGTACCCAAGGCCTTTCTATGACTGGTTGTGAGTACATTAAAGGCTAGAGTGAAGGCTCCCACTAACGATTTTATTCCCAAACATCTCAGAGGAAGAGCTGCAAGACCAAGACAGAGCAAGTGCTCAATGGCCCCTAGGTAGGACTCAGTATGCACAGTTTCTTCTACTCCACATGGTTCCCAGAGTTGCTGGAAACTTTACTGTCATCAAGCATCTTCCTAGAAAGGCCCTCTGGTTCCTGTCTGGGGAGGACACTAACTACCTGAGCAACAGCCATGGCTTGGCTTCATCGCATCATCTCACCCAGACCATCTCTAGCCAACTAGGCCCAACTTCTTACTTTTTCCTAATTGGAGGGTAAGAAAATCTTACAATCTGGAATGCCCTTCTCTAGGTCCCGTGAAGAAATAGGAAGGTGGATTTGAGCTGTCTTGTCACTGCTCTTCAAAGTAAGTGTCTTCACAACTATCACTACTTGGAAAGATTTTGATTTCAGCAACATTAATGAAGGAACTAGACCACATTTGGCTGAGAAGATATGCCATAGTGTGGCAAGATCACACATATAGAAGTACATTCTACTTAGTTCTTTTCTTTCTTACTCTTCTGCCTTGTTACTAATACTCGGACCCTTGAGAAAGCCTTCTCATCGAATTTAAAATGCTCTCAGCTCTGTCACAGTTTGACTCAGTTCTTTTTCCTCTTCATGCAGTCTGCTAGGCTACTCCGTGTCCTGCGTTCTGTGATTTGAGTCCTCTCCTCATGATTTAACTGGTCTAGCACTGACAGATTCCATCCTCAACATTAAATCTTGTCCTCAGAAATTTCAGCCCAGGAATTAGAATTTGCGTTTTAGAACATTTTTGTCCTTTCTTGTTCTGCTCAGGGTTACCTTAGTGCCAATTCAGGTTAAGAGATCTGTCTCTTCTTCCTGAAAAATTTCTCCTCTACAAAGATGCCACAGAACCATGAATTCTATCTTTAGATAGTCATTCTTAGGAATGTTTCCCAAATTTACCTCTCAATTGCCTCATCATAGGCATTATTTGGGAATCTTGTTGAGCACAGAATTCCTGCTTCACCCCAAGTCCCTTTAATCAGAATCCAAATAGAGAGGAATGAGTATTTCTCATATAACAAGGTTCTTCTATATAGAACAAGTATTAAGATTTGGGTAATTTGGGAAATACTAGTTGGCAAACTTTTTTTGTTAAGGGCCAGATAGTAAGCATAATTGGCTTTGTGAGCTGTATGGTCTCTGTTGCAGCTACTCTGCTCTACTGCCATTATAGTAGCCACAGACAATATATAACAAATAATCATGACTGTGTTCTGAGAAAACTTTAATTACAAAAACAGATGAACCTGATTTTATCCATGGACACTGATTTGCCAACCTCTGGTTTTGTTTCTAGATAGTTTTTGATTTCTCCTTTAATTTCATCAATGATCCATTGGTTGTTCAGTAGCATGTTGTTTAATCTCCACATTTTTGTCACTTTCCCAGTTTTTTTTCGTGGTTCATTTCCAGTTTCATAGCATTATGATCTGAAAAGTTGCTTATTATGATTTCAATCTTCTTAAATTTATTGAGGCTTGCTTTGTTTCCCAATGTATGGTCTATCCTTGAGAATGTTCCATGCGTGCTTGAGAATAATGTGTAGTCAGCTGTTTTTGGATGGAGTGCTCTGTATATGTCTACTAGGTCCATCTCGTCCAGTTTTTCATTTAAGTCTAATATTTCTTTATCGACTTTTTGTCTGGATGATCTATCCATTGATGTAAGTGGGGTATTAAGATCCCCTACTATTATTGTGTTGTTGTTAATGTCTCCTTTTAGGTTTGTTAATAGTTGCTTTATGTATATTGGTGCTCCTATGTTGCGTGCATATATATTTATAAGTGATATGTCTTCTTGGTGGAGTGTCCCTTTTATCATTATATATTTCCCTTCTTTGTCTTTCTTAACCTGTTTTATCTTGAAGTCTACTTTGTCTGATATGAGTATGGCAACACCTGCTTTCTTTTGTTTGCCATTAGCTTGGAGTATTGTCTTCCATCCTTTCACTCTGAGCCTGTGCTTGTCTTTAGTGCTGAGATGTGTTTCCTGGAGGCAGCATATTGTTGGGTCTTGCTTTTTAATCCATCCTGTCACTCTGTATCTTTTGATTGGAGAGTTCAATCCATTTACATTTAGGGTAATTATTGATATATGAGGGCTTAATGTTGCTGTTTTGTCACATTTTCTGGTTCTTCTGCATTTCCTTTGTTTCTTGTCCCATTTGTTTCAGACTGCCAATTCAGTTTGGTTGTTCTGTCTTATGACTCTTCTAGTTTTCTCTTTGTTTATGATATGTGGTTTTGTTTTGATTATTTGTTTAGTGGCCAACCTCTGGTTTTGGAGACTACAACTCATATTTGTTTAGACCTTATTGTTCCTGATACTCTATATAAATTGTCTCCCCAATTCTTTATAATACCTGGCAATGAAAGTATTCCCATTTTGCAGAAGGGGAAATTGGAATTGGACTTATAATTCTGGAACATGGTGTCTGGAAAGAGGTGCTAAATAAATATTTGGTGGAAATATGGAGAATGGATTAGATAGATAGAATTTGGAATATATATTACAACAAGACATAAAAGTTTGAAATTTCATTAATTCATCCTATATTTATGAAGCATTTACTCTATCTACTAATTTTATGCATAATTATCTGTAGACGTAATTGGTAAAGACATAAGGGTAAATGAGATTATCCTGGGAAAAGAATAGCAGAAACTAGACAACAAAACTTGGAGGGAAGTGACATATAATGGCACTTTACCAAAGCAAAAAATATAAACTGACATCAATCTAGGTTGAGATTTTTCAATCTAGCCTCATGAAACATTTATTCAATCTTGTCTTAGAGTGCAGGATTTGATTAATTAAAATTTCCAAAATATCATATTTCCTTAAAAGTATTATACCTTGAGAAGTTCGTGGGCTCAACCCTGACTTAATTTACTAATATAACTATATCCAAACTCAAAAAGTAACAAAAAGAGTTAGTTATGAAAATAAGGGGAATATTTTCAAAATGAATATTATTAAGAAAGTCAGTCCTAGAATTAGAAATAAGATGCTTTCAGAAAGACCAAAAGACAGCTAGAGAGAGAGAAAAAGAGTGAATCTCATGGATATTTTAATGAGATATTTATTGATGTTTTGAAAAATGTATTTTAAAACTGTGATGTGTAAAATATATTTGAAAATAAACTCCAGGGGCTGGCCCCGTGGCTTAGCGGTTAAGTGTACATGCTCCAATACTGGCAGCCCAGGTTCAGATCTCAGGCACGCATTGACTCACTGCTTGTCTGGCCATGCTGTGGCAGCGTCCCACATACAGTAACTAGAAAGATGTGCAACTATGACATACAACTATCTACTGGGGCTTTGGGGAGAAAAAGGGAAAAAAAGGAGGAGGATTGGCAATAGATGTTAGCTCAGGGCCGGTCTTCCTCAGCAAAAAGAGGAGGATTGGCATGGATGTTAGCTCAGGGCTGATCTTCCTCACAAAACAAAACAAAACAAAATAAAACAAAACAAAAAAACAAGAATGTGATAGGAATAAAAAAAAAAAGAAAAGAAACTTCAAATATGAACTATTGGAACTTCTAGGTACACTAAACTTTGGACACAATTGGAAAATAAATATGCCAATCCATCTTCAAACCCAAATGTGTCACTTACCCAAAAGATTCTATCTGTCTTGGATCATCTTTAAAAGCTCCAAAGCAAACTTCCCACAGTTTTCTTTATGCCTCAATTTCTACTTCTGTAAAATGGAGAGAATAATATTCCTTGTCTTACAGAATTGAGAAGGTTAAATACATGAATCCACATAAAACTCTTGGAGCAGAGCCCTGCACATACACAAGCTGAATGCATATTACCTATTCCTTTATTTATTTATTTATTTGTTTTTTCTCCCAGGAAAGAAGCAAACCATTTAAAAACCCCAGATTCACAAACTCATCCACACATTAAGTCTTCAGAAAGTGTGCAGTAAAGAATCTACTCCACTTTGTTTAATTAAATATTTCCCGTAACTACTGGAACACAAAATTGGGGGAGTTACACATTTTATCATTATATATGTATTCTAAGGAACCTGTTTTGGGCATTGGTGCTCTGAAGGAGTTATAACCGAATCGACTTAGCAATTATGCAGGTCAGAAGCTTGGAAAATAGAATAGACTCTATTGGCCATCTACAGCTTCCGGTCTTCTAGGTCTCATCAAATCCACAGCCATAGCTATAGCAACTTGTCTTCACAAACTTCAACCTGCTTTGCAGAAGGAGTCTCACCTCAGCCATGCAGGGCTTTCTCTTGTTTCCCGCCCTGGGCCTTTCCTGATGCAGAGGGTGGAATGCCCACAGGAGCCCAGTTAGTAATCACACATGTGCAACCTTGAAGTATGTGTTAGTTATTATCCAAGGGACAATTTTCAACTCAGAGAAGATGTAGTTGACACATAACCACTTCTTCTTTTTCTTGTGGACAGATAGTTCTGGGATGTGTTTTATAGCCTCCTTGCTTGTAGTTCCTGGCAGGATTGAGCACCTACCTGGTCATGCATAGTGGTAATCAACTAGTAACACATTATTGTGTTGACTCTCTCCCTCCTTCCTTCTTTCGCTCTCTCCAGGTCCTTCACTACTAGAAATGGAATCATTTCTCAGATGACCTGCCTGCATGCAAACTCTTGTCTCAGGGTCTGATTTCTGGTCTGATTTCTAAGCTATGATAAGGACTGATAGACTGATAAAAGATGAGAACATATGTAATATATGCAATATGCTCTATACAAAGTATAATATAGACAATAAATCTTGTGGTTTCTATCTTTTTAATTCAGTACACTAGCTTTAAGTTATCATATATGATACAAAATTTACATTCTACATCTGATAAGAGAGGGAAGAATAAAGAAGATAAGTTTTTCTATACTTAAGCCCACAGAGTGTCTTATTCCAAGGTTTATGTGATTTTGAACTATAAGTGGAATTATAGCTGTCATTCCTACTTTTAATTAGTAAGATCTTCAGTGATAGCAACTTTTGATAAACAAGGTATACATTTTACAACCAAAACATAATTGTATGGACGACAAGAATTGTGGTCACCAAGAGAGATGACAACAGAATTGGTGTGTCTATGTCATCTAAACTCTTCTCATTTTCTTCTTAAACCCATTGTGTCCTTTGGTAGATATGTTTATTGAAATATGATGGCACTTAGGTTATTTTGATTTTAAATAACTTAAAAATTTTTAAAGAACAGAGGATAAATTCACATTATAAAAGAAAAATAAATGAAATTCAATAATTCAATAAATAAAATTCCTTGCCATCAGAAAAATAAAGGACAAATAAATGAAATTCAATAAATGAAATTCTTTGCCATCAGGAAAAGGAAGAAAATTAGACAGAAATAATCCACTTTCCAAAATGAAACAGGTTTCAACTTTAATCCATATTTACATTTGACCATTCTATTAAGGATAAGATAAATGAAGGCCTTTAACTTTTAAAGTTGACCTTAAAATATGATATCGAATTTAAATATTGTCCTCATTAACCAAGTAGGAAAGCCAACATCTCGTGGCTTGGAATATTCTTGCCTTTGGCAGAGCCATTGGAGACAGGACCCAGATTGACTTCAGTTGGTATGACACATGTGGATCACTGAGTGATTCATTTCCAGATGGAAACATGTGCTAAAAGAACTACAGTTCTAGGGTGAAGCAATCATGGAGAAAATTTGTCTGAAATTGGGGAAGGTCATGGTGTCTGGCTTGAAATGAAACCATCTTAGAGCAAGGTCATATAGCAAAAATAAAATCAAAGCCATCTTAGTATTTATCATCCTCTACAAACATCTCACCTTCCACTTTCAATTACTAGAGACAAAGGAGTCTGTTTTTATGAAACTGAGAAGTAATGGCAGTCTTGTAAGCAATTTCACTGTAATTTTTCTTCCGGTAGAGAAAATTCAACACTTTAAATGTCAAACTATTGGAAAGTATAAACAAACATTTTCCTTTTAAAAAATAACAACCTAGATTGCTTCAGGCATACACAAGTGTTAAAGGCTACAGCATACATTATAAACATATATCGGAAAAGCACTTGGGACAAGTTAAAGTAACTTGTCATATGAGGAAGAGAAAATAAATACACATTCCCCTGACTGAAATCAATACACATTCTGCTTTATGTTGTAATTATTTGTGTAAATATATTATTCCTGAACCATAATAAGAGGACGAGGTGAGCATTTTATTATTGCCTACATGACCTCTTCTAGTGTCAACATAGTACATTCAATGTACTATGCTGTACATTCTTTGGTTAAAATGAATTTAAATTTATAAACTCAAAGCTATTTGAAGAAATCACACATTAAAAAAATGGTGCTATGGTTAATTACATGTATGGGAAAAATGCTTTCTGATGTGTTCTCATATCTGTTTAAGACAATTCAAGTTATAAACCTATCACTCAATAATAGTAAGCAGCAGAGGATGAAGAAGATACACCAGTTCTGAGTATCATCAAATATGGCATTCTATCACGTGGTCCAGGGACTGGCGTGAACTGTGTGACCTGAAGCACCAGAATGATCCTCCACTCAGAAATATGTGGACTCTCAAGCAGAAATCAAGGGTCTGCGTACTTTCAGTCTTTCATGCTCCAGCCTCAGCCCAAAGTATCTGGGTTCTAACCCAACATGGGAGAAAGGTCGCAAATCCCTCCTTCCTAGTATGGCCAATTGGCCACTTTTCCTTGATTGCCTGTATGGTATGTAATCTGTGGTACAAAATAAAATTCATCAAGAATTTCATAGCACTGTACACCCACGCTTTTAGAAAATTAATGTAAAATTGTCTTTCTTTATGGTAGATTTAAGAAAAATTTTAGAAGAGCAAGGAGAAAAACTCCTGGAATAAACAACTACATTTTGCCAAGAAGACTTCAAATTGGGACTATCAACCAAGGACAGGCATGTGGTATTCAATCTCCATTGGCATGAACTGGTGAATCCTGTAGGACAGAGTACGTGTGAAAGTCAGCAAAGTCAAACTCTGGGGTACTTCAGCGAGTAACTGAATAACAGTACATCTTGAATGTACTATTTTTGACTGGTTCAGTGTTTGTCCTAGGGTAACTTTAAATATTGAACTCTGTTTTATCAGAATGAATGTAACTATTAATTATGAAGCAATTTTTTCTTGACTTAAAATAACAAAGGATCTGAACCAAAAAGTTGATAGGAATCCTTAAGAGAAAAGACTGATGGATTTCCTTTGCTAACTCAATTTTCCCCTTTTTTTCCTTCCATTGATGTTTCATTGAAAAGCTCATGACGATGGAATGGAACAGAGAACATTCTGACAGCCTTTTAAAATTAAAGAAGGGGAAAATTTCCATGGAATCCCATTCCATTTAAATTCTTCTCACTCTGTGAACAGAAGTGTTGCTGCTATTCAAAATGACAAATTACAGTTGGCATTATTGTGCCTAAAACTAAATCAATTTATAAATACACAGATAGGTTTTCAGGCAATGTCTTGATGATTATAACTGTATCCACAATGAGGATGATCTCTTGCGTTCTCTGATCCAGTATTGTTCTCATTAGATGACACATGCTTCTATACAAACTTGTTGGGTATTGGTATGCCATAGACAAGCAAAATAAGGCACAGATATTCTTTTCCAAATACTATTAATTTTAATATAAGCAAAATCAAGACAGTGTTTTTGTGGATTAATCAAATATACACTATCACTGAAGAACTTGTAACTTCTTTGACGAACTTTGGGTCGTATTGCTAGTCCACAACCCGCAGAGTGTTTCTTCCAGTCTAATTATATAACAAACAGACAAAACGTTCCAGTAATATGCGAACTAACATCCAACTGCAAACACAAAACACATGTGTTCGCAGGGTAAGTTAGGAAAGAGCACGCTGGTTAAGGATCAGGTGGGGGCTGAGTCCATGCTGCGAGGCACTGCCGGGCCTCTGGACTGTGAAGACCGGTGAGGGGCGGAGCGCCACCTCGTTTACCTCCCATGGGCTCTATTGCCGGGTAGTTGCTAGCTTCTCGATTTCTCAGTTTGCTCACCTACCAAATGGGGAAGAATTTACCAGGCTTATATATTTAGGGGGTCTCCAAAACTTCACAAAAGAACTCAAACATAGAATGAATGTATCTAGCCCAACATGAGAAATATCACTGCCTGCCCTTTTAACTTAAAATTCAGGTTTAATTTTTTGGGAATTCTGAATGTGAATTATTGAAAACTAGTTTAAAATGTGGTAGTTATTAGATTACATTTACTGAGTATCTAATCTGTCGTGTTAGGAACTCTGCTGCTCCTGCTTCTTGGCATTGACAGTCTTAATATTGTGAGCACAGTTATTTATACAACTGGGCACTTAGAACATCTTAAGTGCATCCATTAAGCTAGAGCAAAATGAACATGACACACTCAGCATGCTAATAATAATGACATTTATATACCACTCTGTTCTGTGCTGATCATTGTTACATACATGATTTTGTTTTATCCTTGCGGTAATGCCTTGCAGTAGGAAACCAGGTGTGATATTACAGTCATCATGCTGATGAGGAAGGTGAGGCTCAGAGAAATTGTGACTTGTCCAAGACAATAGAGCTAGTAAGTGGGAGAGCCAAAATGTGGGCATGTCTTTTTTTGTGATTATAATTTTCTGGTTGTTTAAGTTAGCCCCAGTATAAGGCCTTAGAGATATTAGGTTAAACCCCAAAAGAATCATATTGTAGGAAAATAGACATTAAAATTTATATTAAGTCTATTTGATGGGCTCTTGTAGTTTTACAAATATTTAATTGTTTTGTGTAATTTGATTATATTATTAATAATAATAAGACATGAAGTGATGGACTAAATTCTATAAAATGAATATATCACTGATTTTATAGCATACTTGAACTTATCTGGAAAGTATCTGTAGAGCAAACGTCTACATAGAACGCACATTTGGAACCTAGGAAATACTGCCTTATGTCATTGTGCACATTAATAGGTGCAGAAATCCTGGCCAGCAAGTATATTGTAATTTGTGTATTCTTTGCTAACTGTAGTCTTCTTCACAGACTTAGATGCTTTATTAAAGTAGGGCTTTGGTTTTTTGTCAAATGTTTATGCCACTTATTTTCATTCCATGTTAATTTTTTGTATTCTAATTACCAGCAGATTTAGAAAGTTACTTAAACAGGAGCCATTTCTATAAATTCTTCTGAAGTTTCCAAGTAGCTTATGTTTGAAAAAACCCACTTAGGTAGTTTTTGTTTGGATAGGATAATGTTATAAGTCTTGCATATAATCCATTAGTTGCTCATTATCTTCATTAATCTTTTATTGTTTAGATATTTCTGATGAAAAGAAATATTTTATTGTCATCCAATATTATTGTTGGATGGCCAGAACATCCAACAATAAGGCCAGAGAACAGCTCATTCTTTTTATGATGTAGAATAATATCTGTTCAGAGCAGCTAATGACCTAATTTTAAAACCATTAGATAATATTTTCTATAATAAAAATAATTCAATTATTAAAAACATTTTCTAATGTTTTAAAATATTCTTGCATTAGAAAAATTAAAACTCGATTGAAATCAGGATGAAAATCCATAATTGTAATTTATAATTCAATTGCTTTTATCTATAGGTGAGTTTCCTAATTCTCCTTGTTCTGTTTGAAAATTTTGAAGATATAGGCATTTAAGGTAGAAACCTTAGCAAGAGTTCAGAAGTTTGTCAACATTTTAGATACAGATCTTGTTTTGGAAAGGGTCTTCTAAAAATCTTTAATGAGTTTTCTAACGCTTTTTTCAACAAAGAAATAAAGACACTTTCCCAACTCTCTTACACTCCTGACCCCACATCCATGCCTTCCAACCTCTCCTCCATCACAGCCCAGACAACATTGACCCTCTACTGTTACACTTGCCCCAACTGAGTTTTTTCTTGACATCAGCTCTGACTACCTTATAAGTCACTTTTAAAAACACAATGCCCAGATCCCCATTCCCACCAGTGATTGGAATCCCCGGGTGGGGCCAAGGAATCATTTGGTTTAGAAAGCTCTCCAGATGGTTTTAATGGGCAACCAGGCTTGAGGTCCCACTGCTCAACATTTCCCTCACAGTTTAGCAGTGAAAAAATTGTTCCCAACCCTACCCGCAGTCGGGGCCCAGCACACTTCTGGGCGCACATGGGTTTTGGTTAAAAAGAAACCATTTCACCTGTGACCATTCTGTAGGCCCTAATAGAGCAAACTGCTCAGCTCTCAATTACCAACTTAGTGACTTAGCATCTTTAACCTAGAGAACAGCAAATGCTTTTTTTTTCTTTCAATATATAAAGACAAGTTTTTATAGGAGGGTCTAATCACAGCACTGCTACCTATTCATTTTTTTTCAAGAAATGCAGGTGATAGACTAAAAGTAAGTAAGCTTTTGGAATGGACAGATGTGGGCGGAAATCTCAGTTATACCACTCACGAGCAGCATGCCCAGGTAAATGGTTTCATTGTGTTGAAGTTCAGCATCCTTAGATGTAATATGAGGTTAAGTATCCCATCTACAGAGTTGATTTGAGGATTAAATAAGTATATATATGTAAAATACCTGGCACACAGTAAGTTTTCTAGAAGTTTTAGTTCCATTCCCTTAAAGGATCTCATACTTTAAAACAGTAGTTTTCACATTAAATATCTAGGACCATAGAACTCAGTGGCAGCTCCTCATGGGACGTGGTTAGGACAAGTGAGAGGCCTCAGGAGAAAGAGCTTCAGCCCCATAAAGTCAGGTTCCCCCAGAGGAGCTCCGCTTTAATCTATTTTATTTAGTGGCTTTTACATGAGATGTCACATAATGAAAGAATTCTGTTGGAGGAAAAAAATGCATAACGTCACTGATCTAAGTTATTATGACAGCCACCACTTGTGTGTTTCCTTCACTGTTCACAGAATTCACTGCAAATCACATGTTGATTTATTTATATCATTAGTTATAATATTGGCTCTAAAATTTGTTTTTACATATTTTAAAATATAGCTTGGTACTGTGTACTTGGACCAAAATAAAAGGTCAATTTCAGGAAGTAATTCTTAGCAAGTTTTACCATATAGTGAATAAATCAGATGACAAGTGATTAAAATGCCATGTCTCTGATTAAGCCAAAGTACCAAAGACTGAAGTAACAAGTAGAAGATTCATATTTGAGATGTGAATAAAGTACATAAGAAGTGTAGCATTATAAAGGGTTTTAATGAGGCAGTGAAACTAAGTCAACACCAGGAAGAGAATAATTGAGTAAGATAGCTCAGACAAGATGACCTCACAGGACATGGAATTTTTCCTTCATTTCAACTATGGTAGGAATTAATGGGACGAGCAGTAGCTTGTAATATCTATAGATACCAGTTTCTTTAGTTGTTCATTGTTTCCCCAAATAGCAGAGAATAGATAACCTTTTTGCTGTTTCTAATTTAACAAATATAATCACATTACTGTAGATATAGTTGCTTACATATTCATCCAAATTTCTGGAAAATATTAAGATCTATTGCCAAAGTAATGAGAACAAAAGAACTTACGCCCTAGCAAATTTTCTGTTGGGCATTTCCTGTTGCTTTCTGCGTACTTTTTATTGCAACCATGGCAGCAGCTGAACCTCATTAATATTCTCTCTCTCTCTTTTACTTGTGGATGTGGCGTTAAGTGGCTAAAAGTGCGAGGTAAAGTTCATCCTTAGATTCTTAGTGCTCGCCCACAATATTTTCTTCCTTGGTGAACAGATCCTTGGAGTCTTTTGAAATCCATTTGGCCTGCAGAGCAAGAAGGTCTGCAACAGCAAAGGCCGTAGAACGGACAGTTTAGCCAGAGGCAAGAAACAGCTGGTCAAAATGCTGAATGAAGGCCTTGGTAGTTGAAATTTATTTGGTGTTTTGAAGACGACATAACTCGGGTTCCTGCGATTCTACACACATCATCAGTATTCATAGCTGTCAAGCATGCATTCATTAGTCATCATTTTCAAAGTGATTTTATAATAAAATTAGTAAGGAAGTGAACTGTCAATGGGAGCACATTGACTCTCTAATTCAACTTGCTTCCTGGAAGTGAAAAAAATTATCTGCAACCTCTAGCAATCTTGCTCCATACAATGTTAGCATATTGGTCTACCTTACAAATTTATAACCATTTTGTTTGTGGAACAAACATTGCCAAGCAAGAAGCAGGTTAATGCTTTTAGATATTGTAAAATCAAGAAGGCACATGATACAAATACTTCTATTAACTTCAAAGTGACCACACACATATTCTCTTGGAAAACCAGCAGGGCTAGTCCCTTAATTAAATTTCTCTGATGAAACAAAAAAACTGAAACTTCAGTTATCTGAAGACTATAGGACATTTGTTTAATACAAGTCCCTTAAAATGTTTATAGGGTTTACGGTGTGCCAGATACGGTACTAGGCATGGAGATAAAAAAGAGGATAAGACATAATCTCTCCCTCAAGGAGATTATGGTTATGTCAACAAATGGCGTCAGAAGTGTGGTAATTGCAATATGGCCTTGGATACAGGGCACAGTGATGGAGGGCATAGAAGAGGAACTGATTCTTTCTGGAGAACAACCACACAAGGTTACACGGAGAAGTGGACTGAGCTGAGTATTGAAGGATAAAAAAGGAGATGTGAGAAACAAGAAGGTAAGGAAAATAAAGGGTAGATGAAGCACTCCAGCCAGAGAGAAGAGAGACACAAAGCCCTGAGGAGAGCAGTAGCCTAACAAAATGACGGAATGCAAACAATTACAAGGGAGTGAAGGTCGGGACTATACATGGTGAGAATTAAAGTCACAAAGGTAAGGTGTTTGCAGTGTAAGTCATTCCTTTGGATACCAGGGGCATCCAAGCTTTTTAGATTACACACACAATTTGTTAAAAAAAAGCACTCCTTCAATATGTGTATGCTTATTTATTTATATACTTGTGTGTGAACTCCATAAGGGCAGTTTTTGTTTTATTTATTTAGTTTTTTGCTGAGGAAGATTCACTCTGAGCTAACGTCTGTTGCCAATCTTCCTCTTTTTGCCTGAGGAAGATTAGCCCAGAGCTAACATCTGTGTCAGTCTTCCTCTATTTTGCACATAGGACACCACTGACTGACAAGTGGTATAGGTCCGTGCCTGGGAACTAAACCTGGGAACCCAGGCTGGAAGAGGAGCACACCTCACTCAACCAATAAGCCACGGGGCAGGCACCCATAAGGGCAGGATTTTTTTCTTTTTCTTTTTTTTTTGGTGAGGAATATTGGCCCTGAGCTAACATCTGTGCCAATCTTCCTCTATTTTGTATTTGTTATTGCAGTAACATTGGTTTATAACAGTGTATAAATTTCAGATGTACATCATTACACTCCTATTTCTGCATAGACGACATCACCTTCACCACCCAAAGACTAATTACAATCCATCACCACACATGTGCTTAATCATCCCTTTCACCCTCCTCCCTCCCCCCTTCCCCTCTGGGAACCACCAATCCAATCTTTGTCTCTATGTGTTCGTTTGTTGTTGTTTTTATCTTCTGCTTATAAGTGAGATCATATGGTATTTGACTTTCTCTCTCTGACTTCTTTCGCTTAACATAATGATGTTGAACATCTTTTCTTGTGCCTGTTGGCCATCTGTATATCTTCTTTGGAGAAATGTCTGTTCAGGTCTTTTGCCCATTTTTTAATTGGGTTGTTAATTTTTTTGTTGTTGAAATGCATGTGTTCTTTATATATTTTGGAGATTAACCCCTTATCAGATATATGGTTTGCAAATATCTTCTCCCGATTGTTAGGTTATCTTTTCATTTTGTTGATGGTTTCCTTTGCTGTGCAGAAGCTTTTTAGTTTGGTGTAGTTGCATTTGTTTATTTTTTCTATTGTTTCTCTTGCCTGGTCAGACATGGTACTTGAAAATATGTTGCTAAGACTGATGTCGAAGAGCGTACTGCCTATGTTTTCTTCTAGAAGTTTCACAGTTACAGGTCTTACATTCAAGTCATTAATCCATTTTGAGTTAACTTTTGTGTATGGTGTAAGGCCATGGTCTACTTTCATTCTTTTGCATGTGGCTGTACAGTTTTCCCAACACCATTTATTGAAGAGACTTTCCTTTCTCCATTGTATGTTCTTGGCTCCCTTGTCAAAAATTAGCTGTCCATAGATGTGTGGGTTTATTTCTTGATTCTGTTCCATTAATCTGTGTGTCTGTTTTTGTGCCAGTACCATGGTGTTTTGGTTACAATAGCATTAAATATATTTTGAAATTAGAAAGTGTGATACCTCCAGTTTTGATCTTTTTTGCCAGGATTCCTTTGGCTATTCGGAGTTTTTTGTTGTTCTATATAAATTTTAGGATTCTTTGTTCTATTTCTCTAAAAACTATTGTTGGAATTTTGATAGGGATTGCATTAAATCTATAGGTTGCTATAGGAAGTATGGACATTTTACTATGATAATTCTTCCAGTCCAAGAATGCGGAATATCTTTCCATTTCTTTGTGTCTTCTTCAATTTCTTTCAACAATGTTTTATAGTTTTCAGTATACAGATCTTTCATCTCTTTGGTTAGGTTTATTCCTAAGTATTTTATTCTTTTTGTTGCAATTGTAAATGGGATTGTATTCTTAATTTCTCTTTCTGCTACTTTGTTGTTAGTGTATAGAAGCGCAACTGATTTTTGTATGTTGATTTTGTATCCTGCAACTTTACTGTATTCGTTTAGTATTTATAAAAGTTTTTTGAGGGATTCTTTAGAGTTTTCTCTATATAAAGTCATGTTATCTGCAAATAGTGACAGTTTCACTTCTTCCTTTCCGATTTGGATCCCTTTTATTTCTTTTGCTTGCCTGATTGCTCTGTCTAGGACTTCCAATACTCTATTAAATAGGAGTGGTGAAAGTGGGCATCCTTGTCTGGTTCCTGTTCTTAGAGGGATAGCTTTCAGTTTTTCACCATTGAGAATGATATTAACTGTGGGTTTGTCATATATGGCCTTTATTATGTTGAGGTACTTTCCTTCTATACCCATTTTATTCAGAGTTTTTATCATAAATGGATACTGTATTTTGTCAAATGTTTTCTCTGCATCTATGGAGATGATCATGTAATTTTTATTCTTCATTTTGTTAATACGGTGTATCACATTGATTGATTTGTGGATGTTGAACCATCCCTGCATCCCTGGAATAAATCCCACTTGATCACAGTGTATGATCTTTTTAATGTATTGTTGTATTCATTTGCTAGTATTTTGTTGAGGATTTTTGCATCGATGTTCATCAGTGATATTGGCCTGTAATTTTCTTTTTTTGTGTTGTCCTTGTCTGCTTTTGGTATCAGGGTAATATTGGTTTTGTAGAATGAGTTATGAAGCTTCCCCTCCTCTTCAATTTTTTGAAAGAGTTTGAGAAGGATAGGTATCAAGGCTTTTTTGAATGTTTGGCAGAATTCACCAGGAAAGCTGTCTGGTCCTGACTTTTATTTTATTGGTTACTGTTTCGATCTCCTTACTGGAGATTGGTCCACTCAAATTCTCTATTTCTTCTGGCTTCAGTTTTGGAAGGTTGTGTGATTCTAAGAATTTATCCATTTCTTTTAGACTATCCAATTTGTTGGCATATAGCTTTTCATAGTATTCTCTTGTAATCTTTTGTATTTGTGGGGTATCTGTTGTAATTTCTCCTCTTTCATTTCTGATTTTATTTATTTGCACCTTCTCTCTTGTTTTCTTGGTGAGTCTAGCTAAATATTTGTCAATTTTGTTTATCTTTCCAAAGAACCAGCTCTTGGTTTCATTGATTTTTTTCTATTTTTTTTTTTAGTTTCTATTTCACTTATTTCCACTCTGAGTTTTATTATTTCCCTTCTTCTACCGATTTTGGGCTTTGTTTGTTCTTCTTTTTCTAGTTCCTTTAGGTGCACTGTCGGATTGTTTATTTGAGATTTTTCTTGTTCATTGAGATAGGCCTGTACTGCTGTAAACTTCCCTCTTAGCTCCACTTTTGCTGTATCCCATAAATTCCGGCATGTTGTATTTTCATTTTCATTTGTCTCCAGGTATTTTTTGATTTCTTCATTGATTCAATCGTGATTAAACCAGTTTGTTTAATCTCCACATATTTGTGGTTTTTCTGATTTTCTTCCTATAGTTGATTTCTGGTTTCATACCATTGTGGTCAGAAAAGATGCTTGGTATTATTTCAATCTTCTTATATTTATGGAGACTCGTTTTGTGGCCTAATATATGATCAATCCCAGAGAATGTTCCATGTGCATTTGAAAAGCGTGTGTATTCTTCTGTTTTTGGATGGAATATTCTGTATATCTACTAAGTCCATCTGGTCTAGTATGTCATTTAAGGCCAATGTTTCCTTAATGATCTTCTGTTTGGATGATCTATCCATTGGGATAAGTGGAGTGTTAAAATCCCCTACTATTATTGTGTTACTGTCTATTTCTCTTTTTATGTCTATTAATAATTGGTTTATGTATTTAGGTGCTCCTACCTTGGGTGCATAGATATTTACAAGAGTTATATCCTCTTGTTGGACTGTTCTCTTGATCATTATGTAGTGCTCTTCTTTGTCTCTTTTTTACAGTTTTTGTTTTAAAGTTTGTTTTGTCTGATATGAGTATTGCTACCCCAGCTTTCTTTTCATTGCCATTTGTGTGGAGTATCTTTTTCCATCCCTTCACTCAGTTTGTGAATGTCTTTAGGTCTGAAATGTGTCTCTAGTATGCAGCATATATATGGGTCTTGTTTTTTTATCCAATCAGTCACCCTATGCCTTTTGATTGGTGCATTTAGTCCATTAACATTTAAAGTAGCTATTGATAAGTATGCACTCACTGCCATTTTGTTACTTTTTTTCTGGGTGTTTTAGTAGTACTCCTCTTCTTTTCCTTTCTTCCTCTTCCTTCCTTCCTTTCTTCTTCTCTTGCTCTCTTCCTTTGTGGTTTGATGGCTTTCTTTAGTATTGTGTTTGGGTTCCTTTCTCTTAGTTTTTTGTAGGTTTCTGGTTTGTGATTACCATGAAGTTCATATATAATAACCTATGTATATGGCAATCTATATTAAGTTGATGGTCTCTTTACTTTGACTTCTTTCTAAAAGCTCTACTCTTTTACTCCCCTCCTCTCACATTTTATGTTTTTGATATCATATCTAACCTCTTTTTTGTGTGTTTCTATCCGTTACCCTCTTATCATGGAAATAGGTAATTTTTTTTACTATCTGTGGTCTTCTCTTTCCCCCTTAAATAAGTCCCTTTAGCATTTCTTGTAGGACTGGTTTCTTGATGATAAACTCCTTTAATTTTTCCTTGTCTGGGAAGCTCTTTATCTCTCCTTCCATTCTGAATGATAACATTGCCAGATAGAGTATTCTTGGCTGTAGTTTTTTTCCTTTTAGCACTTTAAATATATATCGTGCCACTCTCTTCTAGCCTGTAAGGTTTCTGCTGAGAAGTCAGCTGATGGCCTTATGGGGTTTCCTTTGTATGTAGCTTATTGTCTTTCTCTTGCGGCTTTTGGAATTCTCTCTTTAATTCTGGACATTTTAATTATGATGTGTCTTGGTGTGGGCCTCTTTGGGTTTATCTTGTTTGATGCTCTCTATGCTTCCTGTATCTGGTTGTCTGTTTCCTTCTTTAGGTTAGGAGATTTTTCAGCTATTATTTCTTCAAATAGATTCTCTGTCCCTTTGTCTCACTCTTCTCCTTCTGAGACACTTATAACCCAGATGTTAGTGTGCTTGATGTTGTCTCAGAGGTTCCTTAAACTGTCCTCAGTCTTTTTAATTCTTTTTTCTTTTATCTGTTTGGCTTGGGTGATTTCCTCTAGTCCTTCATCCAGCTTGCTGATCTGTTCTTCTGTATCCCCTATTCTGCTTTTTAATCCCTCTAGTGAATTTTTCATTTCCAGTATTGTATTCTTCATTTCTGATTGGTTCTTTTTTATATTTTCCATTTCTTTGTTGATGTTCTCACTGAGTTCATCCATTCTTCTCCCAAGATCAGTGAGCATTCTCATGACTCCTTATTTGAACTCTCTGTCAGGTAGATTGCTCATTTCTGTTTCATTTATTTCCCTTTCTGGAGTTTTGTCCTGTTCCCTTACTTGGAATGTATTCCTTTGCCTCCTCATTTTGCCTCTTTCCCTGTGCTTGTGTCTATGTATTAGGTAGGTCAGCTATGTCTCCTGCTCTTGGATAGATGACCTTATGTAAGAGATGCCTTATGAGGCCCAGCAGTGTGCTTCCCTCTCATCACCAGTTCCAGTTGTTCCAGGAGTGACCCCTCTGTGGACTACATGTGTCCTTCTGTTGTGGCAGGGTTGCTTTTGCTATAGGTGCCCAGGGAGGCTGAGCTGTCCCCCTGTCCAGCTGGTTGTAATGCTCAGGTGTGTGTGGTTTTTGTGGACCCTTCAGTGTCTTTATCGAGTATGGGGAGCCCCAGCACAGTTGGCTGTAAGGTCTAATAGCACATTCCTGTTGCAATTTTTCTATTAAGTGAGTAGGCCCCCAGCGTGGCTGGTTGCTAGGCTCAGGTGCTTACAATTGCAACCTGCAAGGCTCTTATCAGCACTCTGAGGATTGCAGCTGGGTGGGGCTGGCCCTAGGCCACGGGAGCACCCAATTGTTTCAAGCTTTGGAATGTCGGGCCAATCCCCTATGTGGCTGTTTGAGAAGCACAAGTCTTCTGCAGCCTACGAGCTTCACTGCCCACAAAACCACACACACAGTCAACACAGTCCTGCCCCATGCATGTGCCCTGACCCCTGAAGCAGACCCAGTCACCCCACAGCTGAGGCCCCACATGCTCCACCAATGCCCCACACACTGCACCGACTCCTTGAGCATGTCCTGCCCCACAGAGGTGGACTCATTCACCAGGCTGCAGAGCATCCAGGCACACAAGTTGCCTAAGGGCTTGTTGGGTGGGACCAAGCCCTAGGGTGGGCTGCTTTCCTTGGCATAGCTGGATTAAATTGGTGCTCTAGTGGGTTGGGCAGACTTTGGGCTAGCAGGCCACAGGGAGAACTACAATGGCGTCTGCCAGTGTCTGTGTCAGCGTGCCCACACCAGGTCACAACAACGGCCATCGCCATGTCCCAGTCCCTGGAGAGGTCTCAACTATCACTGAGATCCACCCAGAGCCTATCAGGTGAGTCTCTTTTCACCAAAGAACTGTGCACCTTTCTTTCTGGTGATTTTAGGTTGCTTTCCGAAATGGGTGAATTTGTGTGGGGGCCCTTTAAAGAGCTGGCTTTAATTTCTTCATGTCCCAGCTTTTCTGGGGGTACTCCCCATTGTCTCAGTTGTGCTGGGTCCAAAGAAAGCTTTGTAGCAGCAACACTCCCCAGCTCAGTTCCCCCGCTCCTCCAGGGAAGGCTGCATGCCTTTGGGTTGCTCTCAGGTGGCCACGAGGCACTGCAGCTTGTGAAGGTGGCTTTTGTTTCTCTCCAGAAGGGAATTTCTACCTCTTCCACCTCAGTCAGGATTGTTGTTTCCAACACCCAATATTTTCTAAAAATTGAAATTCTAAGAAATATTTATTTTTATTTTAAGTTTATATTTTTGGTTGATATGTAATTAATTCAGTGTTAACGATTTATTCAAAAGGAATAAGAATAAAATATGTTTATAGAATTCCTTAAGACATTATTCATTCTAAAATTTATAATCTACTGAGTTAAAATGTGAGATAAATATTTTTAAAAACACATTTTTATGTATTATCAAGGATTGCATTCAATCTCTCCTTTCTTGTTAAAAAGTTGTAGTAATTAATTTCACTTCATTTTATTTCCTTTTCCTTGATTATATCATATTGAAAACTTTTTAGAGATTCTTATGGCAGTACCCACAAATCCCCCCTCCCCACTTCATATACCAGAATGATATAGAACTATCGTGTTCTCTGTAGTTTTCTGAGCAATTAGGTAACCTGCACCAGGAATGAACACTTTTAAATGACTGGTGGTCCCCAAGAGCTCAAATCAACAGCTACAAGCCAATTCAGGAAATCTAGGGGTTAACTGGTGTCAGCCACTAGGGTGGAATCAGGGACATCCCTACAGCAGATCACTGTGCTGACCCCCCAGTCCACAGCGTGCACTTGGCATAGCATAGAAGCCTTCCTTTCTGTAGTATTCTGATCTTTATGCCACCTGAAACCAACAAGCAGACATGGACAATGGGAAGATTACTGCATGAACACTGAGTTTAGAATCGGAAGGGTAGTGTCCAAACCTTGGCTCTAACACTTACTTAGGTGTGATCTGGGACAAGTATCAACTTCTCTGAGCCTTATTCATCTGCAAGACAGGAGTATTAATACCAGTATCACAGGGTTGTTGTGAAGATTAAAAGAGCTAAAACTTCTAGGGCCGGCACGGTGGCTTAGCGGTTAAGTGCATGCGCTCCGCTGCTGGCGGCCCGGGTTTGGATCCCGGGCGTGCACCGACGCACCGCTTCTCCGGCCATGCTGAGGCCGTGTCCCACATACAGCAACTAGAAGGATGTGCAGCTATGACATACAACTATCCGCTGGGGCTTTGGGGGAAAAAATAAATAAATAAAATCTTTAAAAAATAAAAAAATAAAAAAAAATAAAAATAAAAAAAGAGCTAAAACTTCTAGAAAGCAAGTAGGACAATGCATAGCATTATTCTTTAAAATGCATGTTTTAAAGCATTATGATTTCTATATTTTTAGGGGTCGTTCTGGTAGGCACACAAATTATTCTTTTGGAAGTACATTATGAGAACTTTCTTTTGCTAAAGTAACTTATTTGTGCTCCTCTATGAGCAATACTGTTCATTCAATAAACATTCATTGAGTGCCTACAATCTGCCAGACACCACACTAAGTGAGCCATTTGAGGTGTGTTTCAACTTTAAAAGTTGAAGTTGCCTTTAAATTCAAATGGCACCTAAAAGGACAAGAAGCCCAAAAGAGAAGGTATCTGAGAAGGTACAGTTTCCTTGCAGCTCTAAGGGAAGACTGGAAAGTTATTTCCTTCTAATTGGAGAAGACATCTTCAAAGATACACACTCTCAGAGGTGGCACACACAGTCCCATCTCTCAAGGAAACTGCATGGAATTTGACACCCAGGCCAGACATTTATAAGCCTGGGCATCCAACATGGAATCTAGAAGGCTAGGGTTTCTCTTTTCTGGAGTGGCAAAGGGGAAAGGATGAAGAATCATAAAACATGATACAATGTCAAGTGAAAAAGACCAGAGTACAAAAGTATCTCTGCTTTGGTTACATCAATGTTTATTATGGGCAAGCTAGAAAAGAAAATGGAAAAATGAAAACAGTTCATATGTCAGTATAAGGACATTGTGAGTAAATTTTTCTCCTATTTTGTATCCTTTATTGTTGCCAAATGTTGCTTAGGCAATAAATACAAGTCAAGGAAAGCAAAAACAAAGACTAAGAAGTGAAATATTGTAAAACTGCAATGGGCAAGTGAGAAAATATCAAATTGAAATAGCTCTTTATTTAAAACATTGTCCTGAAATACCATCCAGAATAATATCTAATGTATGAAAATTCAATCTGTAGATCAAAACAACATTAATTATTTAAACAGACATGCATTATTTACTACTTACCTCCCCTCCCCACTGTACAACTTTTTCTCTCCACCATGAGATCCTGGGTGTCCAAGGCTCTGCCTCCTCTTCCCTCCCCCTAGGGCCCTCTCCTGCCACCAGAGTTCTGTGTCGCCTCTGGAGCCCACAGCTCCCCAGGACTTAGCAAAACCACTGGTGCAAAATTACGTCTAATAAAAGAGAGTTCTGTTAGTTAGACATCTATGGACTAGCCTAGGACTGCTTATCGTTTGTAATTTTATTTTATGGAAAATTGCACTTAGTGGGTAAATTTTCTTGTGAACTTCAAACTTTTAACTTTCCAAGGAACATTAAGAACTAAATCTATTCTTGCCTGTGTCCTGCTGATACTATATAATGCTTGTATTCAGACATTTCACTCAAAAGTCAAATAATTGTAATCAATCAATAAGTAAATCATCCTCAGTAGTCATACTTATAAAATTCTAAAGAACTACAACATTAGCACTTTTAAATTGAGTTATTCTCTTTCTAAACTTAAGGAATGGTTAGCATCATAGGCCATCATATGGAGGACAATATCTGTACATCTGAGAGACATAATGAATAACATGGCCCATGCACATTCACCAGAATGCTGAGTTCTGGTGGAACAAGACTATGTTATAAACACAAGAATAGCTGTGTTTTATGTCTTTTGCATTATAGGTAAAGAGAGGACTACATGGGGAAATTACTTAATCTAGATTGTCACCAAGTTGGTATTGCAAGGTCTTTTTTTTTGTGAGGAGATCAGCCCTGGGCAAACATCTGCCAATCCTCCTCTTTTTTTCGCTGAGGAAGACTGGCCCTGGGCTAACATCCGTGCCCATCTTCCTCCACTTTATATGGGACGCCACCACAGCATGGCTTGCCAAGCGGTGCGTCGGTGCGCACCCGGGATCCGAAAAGGCGAACCCCGGGCCACCACAGCGGAGTGCGTGCTCTTAACCGCTGCGCCACCGGGCAGGCCCCGCAAGGTCTTTTAAATGAAAGTTTACTGGACTAAAAAATTTTGGAAGGATAATGTATCGATTTGTTCCATTTTTCATTTTATAACTTTTGATAACTTAGGTACTTACAAAAAGAAGTTAGTATATAATGAGGTAATAACTATCTTTTACCTGCTAAAACAGTGTCTTTGGAGAAATGTAAAAGAAAAAAAATTCAACTGGTGCTTTTGTTAATAATGTTTCTCCACCAATACAGGCACCAATTTTTTCTGGAAACTTCTCCAACCTACATTTTGTTAACATTTTCCTTCCTAGAATGTTATCATGCATTTCCCCAGGCCTGGTTATGTAACTGTTCCCTAAGTGCTCCTATCTGTGCATTTAATCTGTCAAATTACATTGTTGTTTCCTTCCTGGGAGTGAGCATGACTTTTCTTGCTTTTGCACATCCTGTTTGAAATAGTTCATAAATAGATACGTGAATTGTTTAATTGTTTAAAGATAGGAAAAATATTAATATATTTTATAAAATTTTACTACTAAGAGTGAATAGTTGCATTTATTTGGGTAGTTGCCCCTGATGAAATGGCATGGTTATTTGACTGCTAATAACATGTGCACCATTGCATCTGCTCTGTGCTATTGTCCACATACTGCATGCACAGGCTGGGCACAGGGGTGGTGAGCTGCCCGGGCCCTCACTCCCCAGATACCGGCAGCGTTGCTGCTGGTGCACACCTGAGGCCCTCTCTAGACACCGCCCTAAACCATGAGGAGCTGCCCTATCACCCCTCCCCAGCAGCAGCCATCTTTGCTTCTGTCCCCAAATGAGGACCACTATGAAGGGGCATCCCTGCTCCCAGGAGCCCAGGGGGGGTCACCTGAGGCCTCTTTTGCATCTGCGTTACAGTCGCTTCTCCCTCTGCCCTTGCCTGCCTCCCCCACTCCCTTGCAGCAGTGTTCCCCGAGGCATGAGTCAATCAACCCCCTGCACACAAGCCTCCCTCCCCAGGTTTGCTGCCTAAGAACTCAACCTGTGACAATCCTGGCTTATGATCCAAGAGAAAATAGAATATGAGAAAGAAAAATAAGTTATCCACAGTTGTCCAAACTTTGCTTCCAAAAATATCTGGTATTCCTTGTTTCCTGAAGTGAAAAGAACAGCAGCTAGGATGTTTGAATCCTGTTATTTCTCCCGGGGCAGCTCAGTGTGGGCACTCCCTTGTCAAGTATTAGAACTATGTGAATCCATTAAACATGACTTGAGAAACTCCTTAGCCATAACGTGTGTGCTGAAACAAATGTACTGCTATCCATCAAGCAGAACTAATGAATATCTAATGAGGCGTATAAAGTACTACTATTGATGAAAGAGAAAAACATATCTATAGTAAAAGAAATCAGTAATACTTCCCTTTGTCTTATGTGCAGCACAACCCGGAATTTGGGATGAAAACACAGTTAGGTCTATTCATTGTTTCCAGATAATTTCTCAAACTCCAAATTGCCCTTATTAGCAGGAAGCCCAGTGTCTCAATTTTGAGGCTCAGAAGGGCTTCAAAGAGAAGTTAAACTATCATGTTTTATTCCTTTGAAAAAAGTCTGAAGCAAATAGAATAAAATATTAATATGCATTAATTGTGAGGGGGTGTATGTGTGTATTTGTATTAGTTTTAGTACTTTTCTATATTTGTGAAAATTTTCTTAAAAGATAGATGAACAGCCCTACAGTTGGTAAAGTAAATAAGATCTTGATTCACTGGGCACGGGCCCCCAATAACCAATGAAAGAAACAATTTAATTTACTTTTATTTATCGTAAATTGATTTATTTGAGAACCACATCAGCCTAAATTCCTCTTGGAGCCCCCTGAGCAGTGGCTGCCCAGTGGTATGTTCCATTGTCACTGTGCCACAGATGGTGGCTGCGTCCCCTCTCCTGGACCTGGCAACTGAGACATTAAGTATTCCTCTATTTGCCCCTCAGCCCAGGTACCTCTTATCCATCTGAACTGTGACTTCGTGGAGGACTCATCTCCAGATGTGAGGGTCTGCTGCTCAGAATAGGTTCTAGATTTGTACACACCCCCTCCTTCTTTGCTCCTTCTTTATCTTCCTTTTCAACAGTCCTCAATTTGCATATCAAGGCCAAAGTTTTGCCTGTTTTTATCTACTCAAATCTCTGTGGAGCTCCACTCAGCAAGTTTAGAAGTGTGCAAATGTCCTAATAAGTGAGGAAGAAATGTTAACAAGTCTGTATAAAGAGCAGCCATCCAGACACTAAGCATGGCAAACAGAGTCAGGCATTCTTTGTCCAGGACGTGGTGGTCTGGCATTCTCTGGAATATACCCCATACCTAAGAGTTGAGCAAAAAAAGAAAGTCTCTGAAAAGTGTCGGGGTCATTGAGTCCACATTTTAAGTCATATATTAGGTCTGCTTGAGGAATATCCCTTGGCTCCTAACTCAGAACGTTTTTGCTTTATTCTAGATACAATTTTACTAAACTTGGTAATCTGGGTTTCATGCCCTCTGAATTTATATTAAATTGGATGAATCGAGAAGGACTTAATAATAATAATAATAATAGTGGTGTTAACTAGACACAGGAGAAGAGGTAAAATTTTCTGAAAATTAATAATAGGAATACTAAAAGAATAATAATATAAAGCCACTTAATATAGAGACTCAGGGTTTTAAAAAAACTTAATAGAACCTCAAGACCTCTCTATATTGCAGCACAGTATAATAATAATAAGATAAAGAAAAAAATAAGTACTGTTAATGTGGTGATTAATAAATCAAAAAAGTCTAACGTACATATTAGAAAGTCTTCTATCCATCCAAAATGCTAAAATTAAAATATATACTTAAAGCTGTCTAGAAAACTGGCCACAGAGCAGTTTTTCCCCTTCAAGTCTAAATATGTTGCTTCTGTGCTTAATTTTTTCCCTTGGTTTCTAATTCCACAACCATGGTCTCCAAATGGGGGTGCATATACCTCAGGGGGAAAAAAAAGACAATCCTTTGGAGTATAGGAAGAAAATATTGAACTATTTACATTTATTACACTATGTTTATTGTATTTAAAAAGAAATTCATTAAAATGTATTGATGCTTCAATTGCAGGTAGGCTCCAGTGCCCTCCTTCAGTTCCACTGACAAATAGTCACATAAAGAATTCAGAGGCAAGGGTTAGGGTGCCACAGTGCAAAATTTGGTCATGATGCCCTCACTCTTTCATTTACTTTCAGTGAACCACAGTTTACATGTGTCAGAAAGTGAATTTATCATTATTTAGTCTTTACTAAATCTCAGAAAATGAGCAAGTTGCTTAAGAACATTCTCCCAAAGAAACCATTCTTTGCAGAAAATACTAATAATGTATGCACAAGAGAGCAATTAAAACATAGTAGAGCAGAAACACCTTCTTCTTCCTTGAACACAAGCTCTCTCTCAGCCACATTGCAAGGTAAAAAGAAGGGTGATCGGGTAAGATTTAAGAAGATGCTATGCAAAAAATTTCAGAATTATCAAGAATATTAAAAATATTGATTTCCATCTGCCATTATGGATGAGCCTCCAGGCATAGATTGTACCTTGAGATATCAGCTAATGATAATATAAAACCATCCCAATTAGCAAGTCCCTTAAAACTACATTTTGTGTTTTCTTTAGCATATCCCCTTGAAATTTCTATATTTTTATTTGTTTAGTAATGTACATCATTCACTCAACAGCTGTTTGTTAAGTGTCCTCTTTGCACCAGGTACTGTCATGGACACTTGAGAGCAATCAATAAATAGAACAGATGTTTTAAAAACTGCCCTTATGGAGGGGCTGGCCTGGTGGCTTAGTGGTTAACTTTGCAGGCTCTGCTTCAGCAGCCCCGGGTTCACGAGTTGGGATCCCAGGTGCAGAGCCACACACCGCTCGTGAAGCCATTCTGTGGCAGCATCCTACATACAAAATAGAGGAAGAGAGAGAAGTCAAGATGATGGTGTAGGCGGAGTCTGAACTCATCTCCTCCCATGGACACAGCAGACGTACAACTACTCTTGGAACAATTACCGGTGAGAAAGAACTGACAACTGGATAAGAGGGAGCACTGCAACAAACGACAGTCTTGACTGAGGTGGAAGAGGCAGAAATTCCCTTCTGAAAAGAAAAAACACCACCTTCACAAGCCACAATGCTTCACAGGCTCCCAGGAGCAACCTAGAGGTATGCACCTTGCCTGGAGGAGCGGAGGCCCTGAGCCAGGGAGCATTGCTGCTATAAGCATTTCTTGGACCTAGCACAACTGAGATGAGTGTCATAATGTCTGGACTTGCTGGCTACTAACAACATGTTACACATGCCTAAATTTAGCAAATGTTACACTGTAAATATGTGCAATTTATTGTATGTCGATTATACCTAAAGCTGTTTAAAGAAAGTTTACATTATACTCCCTCTATTTGTGCTCTTATTCGAATTACCAAAAAAAAAAAAAAGGAAAAGAAACAAAAAAAAGAAAATCATATAGTACATAGCACTCCACGTAAAGTTATTCCGCACCTCATTTATACCGTTATAACATCATTTTGCTCATTCTAAGGCAAAATATTACCTGTGTGAAGAGAGAAGATTCTTACCCTTCCCTTTAAGCTCTCAGATGAATAGAATTCCATTCTGAAAAGTTCAGTTTAGACAACAAGGTTGTCATGAAATTCTCAATATTTATACTGACTGTAAGAAGAACATATGGAAACATTTTCATTAGTTTTCATACAAAACATAATAAATTCTGCCCTTGGCAAGGCATGTAATTAAAAGCTTAAAAAAATACCACCACCAGGCATTAATTTTGTATGTCAGGTCGTGCAATAGGAAATAACTAATTTGTTTCCGGTTGGCTGGTTAAAATGAAAGGGTGTTAACAAAGGGCAGCACGAGGTAAAACAAGTCAGCAGGATCATTTTGGGGAAGGTTATAACTTTTACTTAGTGTTATTGGCGCATTTTCTGGTTTTCCTCTTTTACAGGCCTTGAAATAGTGCAGTTCTTAATACTGAGCTAAACAGGATTGAATTCCAGCAAAGGACTGGAGGTGGGTTCCATTGGAGCTGCTGGGAACGGCGACAATTGACAGCTCCCCACTCACAGGCAGCAGCTGCTCCAGGATGGCTCTCCCAGTCTCCACACCCCATCAGTGCCTCCGCTAGACGCTGCAGAAAAACTAGACGGTTTACTGTCCTGGCTCCATTAGCCCTTTGTTTTTACAGATTTTTTCCCCCAGAAAATGGATCATCTTTTCAGTTTATCTGAGTTCCCCGGCCACGTCCTGTTAACTGAAATAAATATTATCATCCTGCATTACTATCTAGTCTCACTTGATCTTTCCTGTCACTCTTCTCAATCTATATTGGCCATCCCTTTGCTGCTTCAAAGCAATGTGGAATATTTAAAATATTATTAAAATTGTTGCTACTGTAGAGGACAGAGAAAGAAATTCTGTAGGGCCTGCTTGCTTCACTCAAAAGTTGCTAATATGTATTTCTTTCTTGATTTAGATTTTTACTTTGCAACATACCTCCTTGACTTCCTCTATAGAAAATTGTGGATGTCTAATTATCAGATAATTGTAATCTTAGTAAATTTCCCTTAGTCCTTTCAATAACAGTGTAACCCCTCAAAAGAGAGTTTTGAAAAATTTGTGTGTGTTCTCAAGGCATAGTTAAGGTTTAATGACAGTATAAATCGCTTCCTAATAATTAAGAGGTGCTTCAACCTGAATAAAGGAGGCATCTTCATGTGGACGAAGAGCACAAAGATCAAAGTATCTTTTGTTTTAATGAACTGATAAAGAGTTTTAGATTTACAGAAAATTTGTGAGGATAGCACAGAGAGCTCCTGTATACTTTGCGTCCAGTTTCCCATATTGTTAACATTTTCCATTACTTTGATACATTTGTCACAACTAGTACACCAATATTGGCACATTATTAACTAAACTTTACGATTTGTTTGAATCATTAGCTTTTACCTAAGGTCCTTTTCCTGTCCCAGGATGCCGTCTAGGATATCACGTTACATTTTGTCGTCATGTCTCCCTAGGTGCTGCTTGACCACGACGGTTTCTCAGACTTTCATTTTTTTTTGAGGACCTTGAGAACTTTGAGGAATATTGGTCAAATATTTTGTAGAATGTCCCTCAATTTGGGTTTATCAGATGTTTTACTTACGGTTAAATTGGGGTTATGTGTTTTGGAGAGGATAACCACAGAGGTAAAATGCCATTTTCACTACATCATACCAAGGGGACATGCTATCAACGTGGTTTATGACTGATAATGTTAACAATGATACTTCACTGAGGTAGTATTTGTCAAATTTTTCCATTATAAAGTTGTCCCTCTCCCTCCTCTCTCCCCAGACTTTCCATACTGTACTCTTTGAAAGGCAGACACTAAGTGCAGCCTGCACTCAAGGGGTAGGGAGTTAAGCTCCGTCTCTTTCAGGAGGGAAGATCTACATAAATTATTTGGAATTATTCTGTACAGATTGTCTCTTCTCCCCATTTATTTATTTCTTTAATCATTTATTTGTATCAGTATTGACTTGTGGCTATTTGTTTTGTATTTCCAGGATATAATCCAATACTACTTTATTTTGTCACTCAAGTTGTTCCAGCTTTGGCCATTAGGAGCTCTTCAGTTGGCTCCTGCGTTACTTTGTCCTATCTCCATCATTTTGTGTTTTGAGCACTTCCTTACTTTCTTGCACTACAAGATGCCCCAGGCTTATCTTGTATTTTCCCCATACCGATCCTAGAATTAGCCATTTCTCCAAGGATACTTGGTTCTTTTTTTGGGGAATATTATTAGAAACTAAAATCTGGACATTAAGTGTGTTCATTGCTTCTAGGACTCCTGGTTGACAAAGCTATGAAATATATGGATGTATACTAACCTGTGTAGATACACATATCTAAAATTATTCATGTATATGCATGTGTGTATATGCGATATAGATGTATATATATGCATATATATGAATGTGTGAGATATATATACGGTTGGCCCTCCGTAGCCACAGGTTCTGCTTCCATGGATTCAATCAACATGGATCAAAAGGCCTAGGATGGTTGTGTCTGTACTGAACACGTACAGACTTTTTCTTTTTGTCATTATTCCCTAAACAATACAACAACTATTTACATAGGATTTGCATTGTGTTAGGTATTATAAGTGATCTAGAGATGATTTAAACTATATGGGAGGATATGTGTAGGTTATGTGCAAATACTGTATCATTTTATATAAGGGACTTCAGCATCCGCAGATTTTGGTATCCATGGATACTGAAAGATGACTGTATATCTATCTGTACTATATTAAGATAAATGTGATGTCATCCTGATGCTAATGTCTCTGGCTCTGATCTAAAACCACGTGGTTCATTCTAGCCTTCTCTACTTGCCTATCTGTAACTTACCTCTTCAACAATAAGACACCAGGCGCCCACAATCCACCACCCATTTACTTATTTGTTCAATTCCAGTATACGTCTACAGCAGATTCAGAATTTTGAAGCCATGCTTCCATGAGAAACAACTCTACCAATTAAAGTACAGTGCTTATGTGCAGTTTCTTTGGTCTTTCGTTATACATTTTTATTACTTCCAAAGTTACTTAAGTCAGTACCTTATCTCCACTCCTTCAGTTAGAGTTTGTCGTACATTTATAATAGTTAGAGTCTTTTGTCTCAGTCTGCATTCCATTCTGAGATGATCCAACTTTCTAGTTGATTATTTTTTATTTTGCATACATTAAGGTTCCTTCTTTGTTCCACAAAGTTCTATGGATTTTGACAAATGTATATTGCTGTATATCCACTATTACAGTACCATGCAGAATAATTTCACCACCCTAAAATATTCCTTGTGCTTTACCTAGTCAACATCACCCCCCCCACACACAACTCCTATCTCTATATTTTTGTCTTTTTCAGAATGTCATATGAGTGGCATTATACAGTATTATAATCTTTTTCAGAATGGATTGGTTCAATTAGCAATAGACATTTAAGATTTGTATGTGTTGTGTGGATTTATAGCTCAATCTTTATCACTGAATAGTATTTCATTGAGTGTTTGTACTGCAATTTGTTTATTTACCTATTGATGAAATCTCAGGTGCTTCCAGTTTTTAGCAAATATGAATAGAACTACTATCAACATTGGCATGCAGGGCTTTTTTAAGACTTCTTTTTTGGAGCAGTTTTAGATTCACAGCAAAATGAACAGGGAGGTACAGAGATTTCACATATATCCTCTGCCTCCACACATGCATGGCCTCCCCCATTATCAACGTCTCCCATTAGAGGGGCACATTTGTTATAATTTATGAAGCTACATTGATACATCATAATCACCCAAGTCCATAGTTTACATTATGGTTCACTCTTGGTGTTGTACATTCTATGGGTTTTGACAAAGGTATAATGACATGTATACACCATTATAGTGTCATATAGCATAATTTCCTTGCCCTAAAAATCATCTATGCTCCACATATTTACCCCTCTTTCCTCCCTAACCCCTGGTAAATATTGATCTTTTTTACTGTCTCCCTAGTTTTGCCTTTTCCAGAATGTCATACAGTTGGAATCATATGGTATATAGTGTTTTTAGATTGACTTTTTTCACTTAGTAATATGCATGTAATTTTCCTCCACATCTTTCCATGGCTTGATAGTTCATTTCTTTTTAGCACTGAATAATATTCTATTGTGTGAATGTACCACTGTTTATTTATTCATTCATTTACTGGAGGGCATCTTTCTTGCTTCCAAGTTTTGGCGATTATGAATAAAGCTGCTATAAACATCTGTGTGCAGGTTTTTGTGTGGACATAAGTTTCCAACTCCTTTGGGTAAATACCAAGGAGCATAATTGCTGGATTGTGTAGGGTAAGGATATGTGTAGTTTTGTAAGAAACTACCAAACTGTCTTCCACAGTGGTTGTACCATTCTGCATTCCCACCAGCAATGAATGAGTTCCTGTTGCTCCACATCCTTGCCAGCATTTGTTGTTGTTCCAGATTTTGGCCATTCTAATAGGTGTACAGTCATGAGAGTATTTGAGTAGACATAGTTTTCAAATCAGTTGAGTAAATACCTAGGAGTGCAATTGCTGGGTCATACGGTAAGTCTATGTTCAGCTTTATAACAAAGTGCCAAACTGTCTATCAAAGTGGCTGTACCATTTTGCATTTCCATTAGCAATGAATAAGAGTTCCCATTGCTCTGCATCCTAGTCCGCATTTGGTGGTGTCAGTGTTTTAAGTTTTAGCCATTGTATTAGGGATGTAGTAGTATCTCATTATTGTTTTCATTTGCATTTTCTAATGACAAATGATGTTGAGCATCTTTCCATGTGCATATTTTCCATCTGTATATCTTCTTTGGTGAAGAGTCTGTTCACTGGGTACTTGATTTATAAGTATATTCTCTCAATCTGTGGCTCTTTTTATTCTCTTAGTGTCATTCACAAAGAAAATGTTTTTAATTTTAATAAAGTATAATTTATCGTTTTCTCCTTCATGGCATATTTATTTGTTATTGTACCTGAAAATTCATCACTAAACCCTAGATCAGGTAGATTTTCTCCTATGTTTTCTTTTAGAAATTTTATAGTTTTGTATTTCACATTTGTGATGTATTATTTTTAATTAATTTTTGTGTAAGGTGTGCTATGTCAAGGTTCACTTTTTTTGTTTTGCATATGGATGTCTAATTGTTCCAGTACCAATTTTAAAATAAGATCATCCTTTCTCTATTGAATTTCCTTTACACTTTTGTGAAGAATCAGTTGGCTATATTTGTGTGGGTCAAAATGTCTTCTGATAGTACTCACAATATATATAATTTTCTTTCCAAACGTGATACTCTTTTTTTTGTGTATGTGAGGAAGATTAGCCCAGAGCTAACATCTGTTGCCAATCCTCCTCTTTTTGCTGAGGAAGACTGGTTCTGGGCTAACATCTGTGCCTGTCTTCCTCTACTTTACATGGGACGTCACCACAGTATGGCTTGACAAGTGATGTGTTGTTGTGTGCCCAGGATCCAAACCTGCGAACCCTGCGCAGCCGCAGCAGAACGCGAACTTAACTGCTATGCCACCAGGCCTGACCCAGCCAACTTTATACTCTTAAAGCCTGTAATCATATTTACATTTAATGTTTCATAGTAAATATTAGTTACTATTCTTCCACTTCAAGTTATGGTCACATCTGAAGCACTTGTTTCAACTTTCAGCCCCACTCATACTTGGATCCCTTGCTAATGTAGGAGCTTGGTGGTTACAGAATGACTGATAGTTACAGGAAAGCAGCAGGATATGGCACAAGAGAATGGGGTTCAGAATTATGCAAACCTAGGCTGAAATCCTCTTTCTTCACTTCATATTTATATGATTTTGAGCAGGATACTTGTTGTGTCTAAGACACATTGTTTTTCATCTGTAAAATAGAGCTAACCTATTAGCTACAACCTTGTGATATGGATTACATGAAATCTGCATCATATTTGACCTCTCAACAACATTTGACATAGTTGCCCACATTCTCCTTTAAAAATTAATTTTACTATGAAATTTCTCTGGTATTTATGAAATTATAGATAATAGCATAATAAATGTTATTGTAGTCACTACATGTCCTAAGAAAAACATTAAAAACATAATTCAAACATCCTGTGCACCATCCCTAATCCCTTTATAGTCACTTTCTGGAAATAAACAGTATACTAATGCCAGTAATTATTCCCATGTATGTTCTTATAATTTATATTTAGTGTTTTGCATGTTTTACAAACTAAAAATATGCTGCCGTACTGTTTGTACCCTTCTACACCTTACTGGTCTCAGTTAACATATTTTAAAGATTTATCATTCTGTCTAGTAATTTATCTCATGAGTAATCTGTTAAGTATTTATTTATTCTTTCTATGACGATTTACATTACTTCCATTTTTTTGTTATTACAAATAATATTGCTTTCAAAGAGGTCATAAAAATATTCCCCTTTAGTTTTTAAACATGTTCTGTAAAGTTCCTCCAGGGCATACCAATAAGTGGAATTGCTGAGTCATAGGATATTGACATTTTTACTTTATTATGTATTATTAAATTGCTACCCAAAATGATTGTTCTAATGTATATTCCCAACAACAGTGTAAAAAATTTCCATTCCAACATTCTCACCAGCAATCTGCACTGTCAAACTTATTGATTTTTATGAATCTTATGTTTTTGAAATGGTGGTTCATTGTGGCTTTTTTCTTTTTTTTTTTTGTGAGGAAGATCAGCCCTGAGGTAACATCCATGCCAATCCTCCTCTTTTTGCTGAGGAAGACCAGCTCTGAGCTAACATCTATTGCCAGTCTTCTTCCTTTCTTTCCCCAAAGCCCCAGTAGATAGTTGTATGTCATAGTTGCACATCCTTCTAGTTACTGTATGTGGGACGCCCCCTCAGCATGGCCGGAGAAGCGGTGCATCGGTGCGCACCTGGGATCAGAACCCGGACCGCCAGCAGTGGAGTGCGTGCACCTAATCGCTAAGCCACAGGGCCCGCCCCGTTGTGGCTTTAATTGGCTTTTTCCTGCTACTAGTGAGGTTGTACATCTTTTTCATAGATCATCTAGATGATCTTTTCATAGGTCATCTTTTTTAATGAACCTTCCAGTCTGTCTCACCTTTATTAACAGTATCTTTATTATTCTGGAGTTTTAATTTTAGTGTAATTTAGTGTAAAATTTATTGAACTTTTACTTTATGCTTCGTGCTTTGCATGTGTGTATGTGTGTGTGGTTTTATTTTCTTAATTCTTCTCTATCCCCCAAATTGGTATTTTCCAATTTAAAAAAAATGTTTTACAATTTTGTCTTTTACATTTATGTCTTCAGTAGACCTGGAAATTTATTTTTTCTGTACTGAGAGGTAAATTTCTAATATTATTCTTTTCTATGTGAGCAGTCAATTGTCTCACCTAATTTAGGGGATTCTCTCTCTTTGCCTTGGAATAACATATCTGTCATAAATCAAGATTCCATATATACTTGTTTTATTTTCTGTGCTTTCTGTTCTGATTTGTATTTTTTGTTTTGTTTGGTTTGGTGTAAACATTTCATTTCTCAAAATATAGAATGCTAGAATAATTTCCACTTAAAGATACAATAACTAAGTTGAGGTTTTACAATTTGAATAGAGGTTATTTTAAAGGTAGGTAACCCATTCAAGTGTGTGGAATTGGAAATAAGTTTTCATAATGAGACTTTTATGATTGATAATATTCACACTTAAAGTTATCATTGACTAATACTTTAGACTTCTTACTGGGGACATATAGAAGGAAGACAAAAGAAAATTCAGATTTGAAGAGTAGGAAATGAATGCATGATAGGATATAGTTAAAGTTTCCAATTTTTCATCTCCTAACCACCTTATCTATCTTGTACCAGGTTTTATACACATTTTAGACTCACAAACTCACATTTCCCCATAATCAGAACTCCAATTCCACTGGTCTCTTCTTTCACATATGGTAAGGAAAACTTAATGAAGCATTGAGAACACTTTGACTCTTTGATTAAAAACCTACCTAAAAACCTTCTTGAGAGGCAGCCCAGGCTGACCTTCCCCAAGCCAATTTATTTGTTAGAGTACTGTAACATTGCTAAAGAAATATGAGGAGGGTCCAAAGAAAAAAAATAAATTGTCAAAGAATAAGCAGAATAAAAATGATTATGGAGAAAAATTTAGTGGAACTAGAGGAGAAGAGAAAGGTCAGAATGAGCCAGGTGCTGTATTCTTCATTTATTACAGGGTTGAACTCCTCTTTTAGATGTTAAAACCTAGGCTAAACTTGACTATTACATATCAGTCAATTAAATAGGGTGGGCTATAAGATAACAAGAATTGATGCCAAAATTATATCCCCTCAAAATTTACCAATTAAATATCACTGGAAAGAAGTAAAAGTTCAAGATGAATGCCTATGAGGGAAATACATTGCAACACAATGAGAGTTGTTCTAATCATGCTACACTGAGAAATCCAACAAGCAGGTGAACACTTTAAAAACATGTCCCAGGACTTGTTTTGTGAATAATTTAGAAAAATATATTATATAATAATTAAGACATTATTATTCCATGTTGATATTACTTACCACTCCCCACATTATTTCATAACTAACTTATTCTTTTAATCCAAAAGTGAAATGAAAAAATTTCCACTTCTAGCTTTAAATGGGGTAACAGGAATCAGATTTACTCTACTGTCATAAACAACTAGCAAACCAGACCCTACCCTCCCAAAAAAGGAAACATCTCTCTTGAGCATGGGACTATAGACATCTTAGGACCATGATAACTGAAAGAAGGAAAATTAATGAAGTTAAGTGTTACAATTGCCTCAGCTTACTGACTAGAGGCTGTTTTCAGGCTGCAGTGAGCTGAGAAGAACCCTAAACAGAGCCCAGAAATACCACTGAGTTGTGGAGACAGAGACTGGGAATTGGGGAGTACATGATAGCTAGAATTTATGGAACAAAAAGGAGGGAGTTGTATAGAATAAGAACTCCTCAGGTCTTTGACTGAGTACTTATCTGTGGCATATACTAGAAGAAATTACTCTGGTGTGGGGAAAAACATTGGAAGTCAATAATCTAAACAGATCTGGAAGTACTTTGTGTTCCCACATACAGGAGTAGAAAGACCTCATAATACTGGAGGCTGGGTGGAGTCTTCACAAGAATATTGGCCTGGTAATGGAGTTAAGTTAGCCTTAGCCTAAGTCTGCTGTGGATCCGTCCTGACAAAGGTCAAAAGCAGGTCACAAAAGCGTCAATCTCTAAGTAACAGCTGCCTTCACAGACTCTATACTCTTTAAGGGAATGCAACAAAATCTAGCAAGTAACAAAGAAAGCTCACATTGTTCACCATCCAATCATGCATTACAAGGCATCCCAAGGAGGGGAAATATGATCCATAACCAGGACAGAAAACAATCAATAGAAAGAGATGTAGAAACGGCAAAGTTTTTAAAACTATTATTATTAATTGATGGATTTTTCTCCTTGTGAGAACTCTACCCAATGCAGCTTCTTTCTATTCTTGTTGTTGGAATTCTCATACATTGCTGGTGGGAATAAAAAAATGCTACAGCCACTTTGGAAAACATTTTGGAGGTTCTTTATAAAGTTACACATACACTTACCATAAGATCCAGCAATCCCTAACTTGATTCTCTTAGGTATTTACCCAAGAAAAATTAAAACATATGTCTACACATGTATTTGTAAATTAATGCTCATAATAGCCAAATCATTGATAGTACCCAAATGTTCATCAACATGTGAATGGGTAAACAAATTGTGGTGTATCTATATAATGGAATACTACTCACTAATAAAAAGGAACAAACTACTAATACTCACAACATGGATGAACCTCAAAGTCATTATGCTAAGTGAAAGAAACCAAATATAGACACTTATAAAACATTACTAGAAAAGGCAAAACCTTGGTGACTGAAAATAAATCTGAGTTTGCCAGAGGCTGGGGCTGGGGAAAGGAGATATTGACATATTCTCATATAAGGGAATATGTACTCATGGATGTATACATTTTTCAAAACTCATCTAATTGTACACTTAAAATTTGTGAATTTTATTGTATATAAATTTTACCTCAATAAATTGAGTGAAAATAAATGGAATGAATTTGGGGGCAAAGCAAGTTTTTAAGACTTGACATAGCTTGACCAAATCTTAAAGTTCACTGTTCTTAAAAGAGAAACAATTTGATAGTAAATATCAATAGCAAATAACTGCCTATGGTAAAACAAAAAACAAAAAACAAAAAAAACTTCTTGAATTAATGTAAAACATGGAAAAGTCGGCTCACATTAAAAAAAAAAGGCTTGAAATAGTGCCAAGTAAACCGACATGCAGTAAAATTGGCAAGAAGAAACAAACACTACATCGGGGTATTAGGAAAGCTAAGATTTGTGCAAGATTTAAAGTAGGTTTAAAAATTAAATACATGGTTTTGAGTCCATTACTGGAAGGCTTACGTTTTTGCCCTCCTTTGATTTATATAGAATTGAACACCTATAACGAAAATAAAATTTCAGGAACAAGAATTGCGTGAAGTCAATGACACGACTCATGGGTCTTCTCAAAGCTGGCCTGCTCCTTGTGGAAAAAGACATCATCATTCTCGTCTGGAAACGCTCTGGTGGGCAGCTGCTCCCCATTCTGGACAACCAAAATATTTGCTCAGAGGGTTTTCTTAAGAACTGTTTATTGCTTTTAAACAGCAACTGATGCAGTTAGGAAAATATGTTAATTTCAACATCATCATTCTTTATGCTGATTACATCCTTGTTATCATGAAAAACTTATATCAGTGATTTCACCCACCATCAGATGACTGGTCCTGCACTTGAGATAGTCATTCACTCTTTTTTCTTTAATTAACTGACACCAGATCTACTGAATATCTCCTTTGTACCAGATACTCTGCTAGGTGCTGGGGACACAACAGTGAGGAAATGACACAGAGCTCCTGACATCAGAGTATTCAGTCTAATGGAGAGACAAATAAACTTGTGATTAAAAAGCCACAAAAAAGTGCTGTGATTCATGATGTTTTTGTATAGGACATTTCCAAAGAATACATTAGGGTGAGGGAACCTTAGAGAACATAAAATTTAAATAGGAAAAATGTAACAAAGAAGTCTGAATAAAATTTTGGAAAATGACAAAATCAATGCATTTAAGATACAACAAAAAGTTGGAGATTAGTGGTTGAGTCTTGACAAAAGATTATTTTTAAGAAAAGTCAAAGTGACAAAAGCCTTTCTTTAGCAAGTGCAGGCTATATATAGGTACATTATTACATATAAATGGGGAGAAATAGTGGAGATGAAATAATGTATTAAAACAATCCAAATATATTATCTGAATGGGTCAATATTAAAAATAGATATTATTTACCCATGGGTAGATATTTTCTCTCCATAATGACTATTCCACTGCTACTCTTTTTATCTTTTTTATTAATATAATTTTTATTTGAGGAACTCATTTTATGATTTTTATATTTGTTTAATCCCCAACTCTTTTAATCTCAACACAGTGTGACTTGACTAAAAAGTAATTATACTCTTCCTTTCTTTGTTTACATGCAATCATTTTTCTATTATTCCTTACAAGAATTTCTTTCTCTTTAAACCATAGTATTGACACTGTTTATTTCCAGGGAAAAGAGAGTCACATTCATCTGAAGGAAGTAAGGTATCTAAATATATTTCACTATAAGATATGTTTTGCCTATGTTTTTTTGAAAAATAAAGTCTATTATCATGCAGTTTTCCAGTGAAAATATTTCTCCCGTTTCTTCTTTCTGGCTACTCTTCTGCTCTCCTTTCTTCTATTCAGAGACTTTTATGGAACCTCTGCTCTGTGCTGGGTGGTGCACATGGGTGCCATGTACAGTGGGAAGGTTGTGCACTGCACCACTCCAGGAAGCCCCTTCCCAGCATGGTGCATTTGAAACAGTGTACTGGGCATGTGAGATCATCCCCAGGAGCATGTCCTCAACTTCTTCTCTCCTCATGTCCCACTCTTGTTGTACCATGTAGCTCAGTCTCTATTTTCAGGACATCTCCCTTGTGAGCCCCATACCTTGGCTAGTCAACTGTTTACTACAGATCTCCCTCTGGCCAGCTTGCAAACACCTCAAACTGTCAGATCAAAAACAAATTCTCTCTACCAAAGAGAATGTTGGTAAAGAGAAAAACCAATCTCTTTACTTGTGATTGGTCTATTCAGGTTCTCTATTTCTTCTTGATTCAGTTTTGGGAGGTCGTATGAGTCTAAGAATTTATCCATTTCTTCTAGATTGTCCAATTTGTTGGAATATAGTTTTTCCTTCTGGTCTGGAGTATTAATAAGTTTCTTTATACCATTTGATGAAGTGGATTTGTGCCAGCATATAGTGATAGTTTCTGGATACAGTTTCCACCTGCTGCCACTTTGCGGGGTGCGGGGGCAGGAGCTATGTAATCTGAGCCCACTGCCACGATTCCTGTCAGCTGTGCCTGTCCAAGCCTGGGTCACTCCTTAGGATCGCAGTGGCCCTGCGAGGTCTCCCACCAAATGGGAAAGTAGTCACATGGGGGGCTCAGGGCCACTGCCGCCTGCTCCTACAGACCCCAGGGGTTGTGCTCCCTGCTTCTGGGCCACAGCAGTACTATGGGTGTTCACAGCAGCCAGGAGCTTATTTGCCTAGACTGGGATCTCAGCCACCAGCTGTTGTGATTGACGGGCGGGGCTTCCCCACTGGGTCCAAGCCTCTGCCGCTCTCTGTGGGCTGCATGGCCCTGAGGGCTCCGCCGCTAGAGAGGGAAGTGATCACATGGGGGGCTCAGGGCTGCCATCACCTGTTTCCACAGTCGCGCTGAGGTACACTCCCACCCTCGGGGCCATGGTGGTGCTATGATTGCTCCAGCCAGGAAAGTAGTCGCACACGTGCTCTGGGCTACCTGGGGTCCAGAGGGTGCTCACCTATCTCCACCACCTCCTGGGGGGGTTAGTCCATCCACCTTCAGATATACAGCTGCTCAGGTCTCTCAGGCGGTCCTGGTGTGCTGTGTGGGTCTCCTCTGCCAATCGATGAATGTCCTTTTAGTTGTAGTCTGAAGGAGGAGAGACACAGGGAACAACTCACTCCTCCATATTGCTGACATCACTCTCTTTGAATTGTCTTTTGTAGAACCATGAACACTAGCATGTTGTGATAGTACAATTTCTCTTTCATCAAATGTTCTCTGTATTAATCAGGCCTTCTTATTTCTGACCCTGGAGAGACTACTCCTCCCAGAGCTAGCCAATTCCTAGAGACAGTAAAAGACTAGCTTGTGAGTAGCCAGCCCTGGTGGTCTAGGTGTTAAGATTTGGCACTCTCACTGCTGTGGTGTTTGTTCCCCAGTTAGGGAACCACACCACCTGTCTGTCATTTGTCATATTGTGGCAGCTGTGTGTTACTGTGATGCTGAAAGCTATGCCACTGATATTTCAAATACCAGCAGGGTCACCCATGGTGGACAGGTTTCAGTGGGGCTTCTAGACTAAGAGAGACTAGGAAGAAGGACCTGGCCACCCACTCCTGAAAAACTGGACATGAAAACCCTGTGACTAGCAGCGAAGAGTTGTCTGATGTAGTGCTAGAAGGTAAACAGATGGCACAGAAAGGCCAGGTAAGGTCTTGCTTTACACAGGGTTGTTAGGAGTCAGAATCAACTCAACAGGCACTAACAACAACAAAGCTTGTGAGTACACCTTTCATATGCAAACTAACCAATCCAGAGTCCACATTGTCACCATTTCCTTTGTTGGGTTCTCACACAGGGCCACTATTCTCCTGCCCTAATCACCTCAGGGCATCACCCCAAGCCCAGGTGCCAGACCAGACAACTAGGGACAGCCCCTATACCCCTGAGTCCACTGAAATTATTCAAACTAACCAGTCCCAAACATACCTACTCTGCCTTGCCAATTCCTGCTCACAGAAACCACAAGAAAGGCTCTTGCCCATGTTTCCCCCTTACTCCCTCTGTGTCCTTCCCAGCTCTGGTGCTTTCCTGTGTGGCCCTGTGTGAAATGGCATGGCTCCCATTCCCCTCCTCTTGGAAACCCTGAGTAACAAACTATCTTTTCAATGCCAGCTCTCTCCTGATCCGTTAGCCTCACCATACCTGAATAATAATAAAACCTACATTTTAAAACATTCTCACCCTTTCAAAGAACAGCTGGACTTCATGGCTTGTGCAAGTTGATGTTGCTTTTACATCTCACAGAACTGACTTGACCAATATGCCTTTTCCTTTTGCCAAAGTCATGCAAGTTAATCAATTCCATTGCTTCCAGTAGCCTCTCAGCCACTCAGATAAATTGGCAAGATGTCCTCATTCTTTGATCTCTGATGAAATATCCTATATTCTCTGAATTCTACAATAAAAGTAAGTTACTTTATGGTTAAGAACCGTTTCCACATATATTTATTAATTAAGAGCTTCACACACACACACACACACACACACACACATTAAAGACAGGTTGTCTTGAATCATTCCTATGTTGTTGGTGAAGGAATTGTGTCTCCAAGAGTGTATATGGTTTTTCCTGGCTCATACTACTACAGGTGGTAGGAGGTGTTTCTTAGTCTATTACTATTGATATAATGAATGTCCTAATAGAAACTTGGTTTTAGAAGAGATATTAAATTGAAATTACAAGTGTATCAGTAAAAATTAATCACATTCACAGTTGGAAAGGGAAAGATTGAGCCCATTTCTCCCTTTTGCTTTGTGTGAAGTTGTGGTGCATCTTCTGAGATTGTATTGGAGAAGACTATTTTCTCTAGCTACTTGCCAGTATACATACATGTCATAGAATGAGGCTGATCCTCTGTCTCTTTCTTTCTCTCTCTCTCTTTTTTTTTTTTTTTGGTGAGGAAGACTAGCCTTGAGCTAACATCCATTGCCAATCCTCCTCTTTTTGCTGAGGAAGACTGGCCCTAGGCTAACATCTGCACCTGTCTTCCTCTACTTTATATGGGACGCCACCACAGCATGGCTTGATAAGCGGTGCATCAGTCCACACCTGGGATCCGAACCTGCAAACCCTGGGCCACTGAAGCAGAGTGTGCGAACTTAACTGCTATGCCATCGGGTCTGCCCTTGTGTTTATTTCTTTATAGTTTTGTATTTATTCATTATTAAATCTGATTTTTTTTTGCAAAGGCTATTAAAAACAATTCCAATTGAACTTTTCAAGCAGAGAGCCACCAAGGCTGTAGTACAACTCTTATACTGTGAAGGAGAGATAAAAATTTAGAGCTGGAAATGATTTTAGAGAGTATGCAGTCCAAACATTTATTGAAGACGCCCAATGATATTAGGAAGTTTGCCTAAGATATCACAAGACTGCCTCTCAGAAATTTGTCATTTTACTACTAAACTAAAGTTCTAGCTCACATTCCACATACCATTAGGGGTGTTTCAGCTCAGAACTCCTGTGTTCTAATGCATATTGGAGAATTCAAATCCCTAGTACATTGTGAAGGATGAAAACAACCCTGAGTCATTTTTATAGGAAAGGAATCTTGTTCTCTCCTGCAGGAGTTAAACCATTTGAGGTTTGGGGCGGGAAGAGTTGTCATCCAAAGTTTTAACAAAGTCTGAAGTTAAAAAATATAATGAGAATTTCAGGGGCCAATCATTCTGTACAGTCCTATGGAATCAGTGTGGGTTTCAAGTACTAGTCTGACCCAAACAAGGAAACCATCTCAATTTTACATCGTGTTTCCTTTTAACATAAGGCTCCACAAGAGGGGCGGTCTCCCAGCATGTCTTTATGTCTTTCATCATTCCCGGAGGATTAGCCCTGAGAAGCCAAAACCTTCTCCAAATCTATGAAAATAATTTAAAACCCTACAGAACATTTGGGCCTTTCAAAATAAAAACTTTAAAAGATCTCTGATGTTTGTGAAAGATTCCTTTTATTTATCATCGAAGGCTGGAATTACTTAAAGTAAATCTGCTTGACTTTTCTTTAATGGAAGGCTCCCAAAGGTCGTGAAAGTTCCAAGAAATCAAATCCTGAAATTTTTGGGGGCTTCTGGGCTATTGAAGCTGGACTGAGTTATGTTTATTAAATCCATCTTGATATTTTTGGCAATTAGTTTCTCACACCTTGAGTTTAGAAATCTGGGATTCATTGACATGTCAAAACTTCAAAGTATCTGAGGCTAATTTTTTATAAACCAATATGTCTAATTACTGGTATTACTTTTTGAAATGTTTCCACTGCTGATCCTCCTGGGATTCATACATGGCAAATGCATTTAAAATGCCATCCATCATCTGGACTCCTACTTTCAAGCCCTCAGGCAAATGTTTTTGTAAACAATTGGCCCTTGAAGGTATCCTTAGAGCCAGGAAGCTCATGTTTCATTGGATAAAGAGAAGAAGCACATTCCAGAGTTGAGGATCCTCTGAGGACAAAACTGTGAGTCAAGGTTCACCACATTATATCATTCATCAGAGTGAGTCAGGTGACATTGTAAATTCAAGGTCAAAAAACCCTGTTCAATTCCACCTCTAAAGACCCACCTTTACGGCTTCCAGGGTGTCCTGTAAAATTTTCCTTCTAATTTTTAAAATTGAAACTATGATTATGAACTACAAAATTTGAAGATCAACTATAAGTTGAGAGAGTTGAGTGCTGTAACCAACAAAGGATAGAACTAAATGCATCTAACATATGCTGAACAATCTACATGATTATGGTGACAAGACGTGGTAAGTAGTCATAAGCAGTAACTGACAGTGAGATTGGTGACATTTACACAGCTGATTTGAGCATTTTTAAGGGTCATTTGGAAAGGTGATTGGTATGCTTGGCTAAAAAGGAAACGCTCAGAGCCTCTACTCAAGACATTATAACAAAAACCACCTGAAGTGCAAGTTAAGAACACAATTCCTGAGCATCACTCGGTAGGGATGCCAGACAAAGTAATGGATAGCAATTAAATTTGAATTTCAGATAAACAATGAAAAATTGTATTTCTGTATATATATATATTTTTTGCTAAATCTTGCCATATCCAGAGAACAAACCTGAATTTTTAATTAGAATCCCAGAGGATTCATATGATCAGGAAAGTTGAAGAAACATTGCTGAAGGTGAATGTTTTTCCTTCTCCAGGAGGTGATGACCAAACACAGGGTTCCAGAGGCCTCTACAGAGAGGTGTGCCAAAATCTCCAGGCTCTGGATGTTCCAAATCATTTTAAACTGAATATGAGGGAACCTCTCTCTCCATTTCGGTGAAACTTATCTTCCTTTATTGCGGAATAAGATCAGGTGGCCTGGGTCTTAGGCTCCAGGCAGGAAGGAGAAGCAGAGAGGAGGCTGAGTCCTTGCTTGGGCTGGGGTAGGGGCAGGTGGTGTGAGTTTACCATCACTTACACTCCTTTTTCTTTTCTCCTGCTCTTTTCCACAGTGGTCCTACATGGAGAATTGCCTGGATTATGTGAATCAATTGCAACCCCAGCCCATTTCCTTTATAAGAGGGAGTTCCTTCCAAGAACAAATGCTCCTGGGAATGTTAAATGGCAAAGGTTAAAGGAGTTTTTTGGAAAATTTTCCATCACTTTGCTATGGAACATTTCAAATATATACCAACATAGACAGAATAATAACAGACACTCAAATACATAATGTATGGCTTCAGTAATGATCAACTCATGACCAGTCTTCTCTTACTTACGTTCGTAGCCCTCATCGTCAACCCGGATTATCCTAAGTTAAATCTATATCATATCATTTCATACACACAGGTATACATAGAAATGCACATATATTTGTATATAGGTGTATGCATATATACATATGCATATATATACTATCAGAAAAGTTGAGAAACTTTATATATTGTATACTATATAATATTTGAGAATGTATCTCTAAAAGATAAAGAATTTAAAAAACATTACACTGAAAATATCAATAATCCTTAATATCATAAAATATATGATCAGTGTTCAAATTGCTCTGATTGTATTTTTTAGCTACTTTAAATGAAAGTGCTTATAAAGTCCATGTATTTCAATTGGTTTACATATCTCTTTGTAGGTCTCTTCTTTGTTCCTTGCAATTTATTTGTTGAAGAAAAACAAGTCATTTTTCCTTTAGAGTTTTCCACATTCTGGATTTTGCCGATTGCATTCTTGTAATGTTGTTTAACTGGTTTCTCTGAGACAACACTGGAATGAGAAACTTGAGAGAGAGGACCTAGATGGCAACATAGGAGGCTCCGGAGCTGCCTACTCTCATGGATACACTGAGAGTACAGCTACGTATGTAGCAATTCCCACTAAAGGAGATCCAGAAACTAGCTGAGTGACTCCTACACATCAAATGAATGAGAAAATATCCACCTTGAAATCGGTGGGAAGGCTGAGACATGCTCTAGCCATAAACCCCATCCCCAGCACAGTGCCATACAATCCAGAGGGAACGCCCATCTCCCGACTTCTCCTTGAGAAACAAAGGATTTGAACCCCACATCTAGCACTCCGACTTTGAAGACTCCCACCTGAGAGACAGGGCCCCCAAACATGTAGCTCTGAAAGCCATTGGGGCTTGCACCTGTGAGACTCACAGACTATAGAACACAAAGAAGCAGCATGTAATGGGCACGCAAGCACTCACTGTGGCTATCTCCCCAGGGCTCAGTGCAAAGGCAGCAGGCAAAAACACCCGTCTCCCAGACGCTCCCTTAAAGAAATGTATCTGTATACTTTAAAAGCTGCTGCCTGAGAGTCGGGCTTCTAAGATAGCATGTGTCCAGTGGCTGGCTGTGATTCTCCCCAGAGACCTGGGAAGCTGGCAGACACCTCCCCCACTCTCTTCCTCCAGTCTACTCCAAGTTGTCAATATCTCCTTGGCAGGAGCTTGTATACATGTCTGGTACCCCAGCATTTGTGGCTGCCACCCAAGGACTAGGCTCCTGGATTGCCTGGCTTTGATAGCCAATGGGGTTTGCATTCACAAGTCCCACAGGATTGCAGAAAACAATGAAGTAATACTTAATGGGGGCAGGAGCACCCCTCAATGGCTATGCACCCGGGCTCAGCACAGAAGGAAGAGGCAAAAATGCCCATCTCCCACTTTTGCCCTGAAAGGGGTTTAACTACATGTTCTCTCAGATGATGCCTGAGGGTCCAGCTCCTAATCAGCCTGCACTTAGATGCTGTCCCCTTGAGGACACTGAAGGGTCTTGGCACACCATCTACTACTGAGAGGTACCAGAAACAAAGAGGGCTGCTGGGACAATCACAAAGCTTTGAGAGACAGCCAAAAGAGCTCTGGCCAGTCTGGTTGATGAGATTCGTCTCTTACACAAGACCGCTCTGTCAAGACTGGGAGAGTTGACTGTGTAATGCACACAAACCAACACAGAGAGTCAAGGAAAATAAAGAAACAATGGAATACGTTCCAAACAAAAGAATGAGATAAAACTCCAGAAATAGACTTTAATGAAATGGAGATAAGTGATTTGCCTAATAGAGAGTTCAAAATAACAGTCATAAAGATTCTCACCAAAGTCAGGAGAACAATACATGACCAAAGTGAGAATTTCAACAAAAAAATAGAAAATATAAGAAAGTTCCAGACAGAAATCAGAGAATTGAAGACGGCAATAATTGAACTGAAAAATTCAATAGAAGGGTTCAATAGCAGACTAGATCAAGCATAAGAAGGATCAGTGATCTTGAAGACAGGGCAGTGGAATTCATTTAATCAGAGGAGCAAAAAGAAAAAAAGAATTAAAAATAGTGACAACAACTTAAACTATGGGACACCATCAAATGGTTGAATGTACACATTATAGGGATCCCAGAAAGAGAAGAGAGAAAGAAAAGGGCAGGAAGATTATTCAACATTCACGAATCAATCAATGTGATACATCACATTAACAAAATGAAAGAAAATATGATATGATCATCTAAATAGATGCAGAAAAAGCATCAACGTCCCTTCATTACAAAAGCTCTTGACAAACTGGGTATAGAGGGAATATACTTCAATATAATAAAGGCCATATATGACAAGCCCACAGCTAACATCATACTCAATGGTAAAATGTTGAAAGCTTTTCCTCTAAGACCAGGAACTAGACAAGGATGCCCACTCTCACCACTCCTATTCAATATAGTACTGGGAAGTCCTATCCAGACCAATACGGCAAGAAAAAGAAATAAAATGCATCCAAATTGGAAAGGAAGAAGTAAAAGTGTCTTTATTTGCAGATGATATGATATTGTATATGGAAAATCCTAAAGACTCCACTAAAAAACTGGTAGAACCAGTTAACAATTTCACTACAGTTACAGGATACAAATCCAATACACAAAAATCAATTGTGTTTCTATACAACAATGAAGTATCAGAAAGAGAAATTAAGAAAACAATCCCATATACATAGCATCAAAAAGAATAAAATACTTAGGAATAAATTTAACCAAGAAAATGAAAGATTTGTACACTCAAAACTATAAGAGATTGTTGAAAGAAACTGAAGAAGAGACAAATAAATGGAAAGATACTTTGTGTTTGTGAATTGGAAGAACTAATATTGTTACAATGTTCGTAATACATTCAAAGCAATCTACAGATTCAATGCAATCTCTATAAAGATTCCAATAGTATTTTTCTCAGAAATAGAAAATATAATCCTAAAATTTCTATGGAACCCCAAAAGACCCCAAATAGCCAAAGCAATCTTGAGAAAGAAAAACAAGGCTGGAGGTATCACACTACCTGATCTCAAACTATATTACAAAGCTATAGTAATCCAAACAGTATGACCATAAAAACAGACATATAGATCAATGGGCTAGAATAGAGAGCCCAGAAATAAACCCATGCACATATGGTCAATTCATGATAAATTATCATAATTGCTAAATTATCACAATTATGATAATTGATGACAAAGCAGCCAAGAATAAATAATAGGGATAGGATAGTCTCCTCTATAAATTGTATTGCGAAAACTGGACAGCCACATGCAAAAGAATGAAACTGGACCCCTATCTTACACTATACACAAAAGTCAACTCAAAATGCATTAAAGACTTGAACATAAAACCTGAAACTGTAAAACTCCTAGAAGAAAACATAAGGGGTAAGCTCCTTGACATTGGCCTTGGCAATAATTTTTTGGATTTGACACCAAATCACAAACAACAAAAGCAAAATAAACAGGTGGGGCTACATCAAACTAAAAAGCTTTCACACAGCAAAGGAAACAAAATGAAAAGGCAACCTATGGAATGGGAGAAAATATTTGCAAATCATATTTCCAACACAGGCTTAAAATCCAAAATATACAAGGAACTCATGCAACTCAATAGCAAAAAAACCAAATAACCCAATTACAAAATGGGCAAAGGGGGCCTGGCCCCGTGGTATAGTGGTTAAGGTCAGCGCTCTCCTTTTTGGTAGCCCGGGTTCATGGGTTCAGATCCCAGGTGTGGACCTACTCCACTCATCAGCCATGCTGTGGTGGCAACCCACATATAAAATAGAGGAAGATAGGCACAGATGTAAGCTCAGGGCTAATCTTGGTCAAGCAAAAATGGAGGAGGATTGGTAATAGATGTTAGCTCAGGGCAAATCTTCCTTAGGAAAAAAAAAATGGGCAAAGGATTTGAAGAGACATTTTCCAAAAAAGACATACTAATGGCCAACAGGCACATGAAAAGATGCTCAACATCACTAATCATCAGGGAAATGTGAATCAAAACCACATGAGATATCACCTCACACCTGTTAGAACATCTATTATCAAAAAGACAAGAAATAACAAGTGTTGGTGAGAATAAAACCCTTGTGAACCGTTGGTGGGAATGTATGCTGGTATAGTCACTATGGAAAACAATATGGAGTTTCCTCAAAAAAATTAAAAGTAGAACTACTTTGATCCACAACCCCCCTTCTGGGTACATACCCAAAGGAAATGAAAACAGGATCTCCAAGAGACATCTGCACTCCCATGTTCACTGCAACATTGTTCATAATAGCCATGATATGGAAGCAACAAAAGTGTCTGTTGATGCACTAATGGATAAAGAAAATGTGAAATATATATACAATGGAATATTATTCAGCCATAAAAATGTAAGAAATCCTGACTTTGCAAGAACATGGATGGACCTTGAGGATATTATCCTAAGTAAAATAAGCCAGACAGAGAAAGACAAATGCTGCATGGTATCACTGATATGCAGAATGAAAAAAAAAAGTCATAGTCATAGAAACGGACAGTAGAAAAGTGATTTCCAGGGGCTAGGGGGACCGGGAAATAGGGAGAAGTTGGTAAAAGGTATGAACTTTCAGGTACAAGATTAATAAGGTCTGAGGATCTAATTATAACACGGTGATTGTAGTTGTATATTTGAAATTTGTTGTATAATTTTTTTGTATAATTGAAATTTGCTAAGAGAGTAGAACTTAAATGTTCTCACAAAAAAAAGGTAAATATGGGAGATGATGGACGTGTTAATTCACTTCATAAGAGGAATCCTTTCAGTGTATACACATATCAAACCATCACTTTGTACACTCTAAATATCTTACAATTTGTCAATTATACCTCAATAAAGCTGAAAAAAATAATTTAAAAAAGGAAACTTGATAGGGAGAAAAAGAGGAAATAGAGAAGAGAGGCCAAAATAGGGAAGGGCAATGTGACTATGGAGAGAAGTGAAGAGGAAGTCCAGAGGCCAACTTGGAGGGCAACTGTGGAAATGGAAATGAGGAATGAGAGTGGGATCCAAGAGGGTGTGTCATTGCACTCACTTGTGCTTCCTGCAGAAAATCCCTGTCTATGCAGGGATACACTGAGACGTACGTGGCTAAACTCATACAGAGCTTATATACATACATATGTAACTTACATACATAGTGAGAATTAAGATTCATATTGACACTTAAACTTCACTGAGAGATGACACCTTTACTTTTATGTTTCACAATAAATATTTCACAATATCATTCAATAATAAATTAATTCAGAGGTTAATAAAATTTTAACTCTTGGAGGAATGATGAAGTAGAATGTCTGCCAATAAAACTTCACCGGTATACACTATTTTCCATGCAATTTCAGGTGGTCATGGACACCTTGCAGTTCATTCATGGAACTCAGGTTAAGAACTGTAAAATATATTTTTATTGAGGCATAATTAACACATGACATTATATTAGGTTCAGGTGTACAACATAATGATTTTGTAACCGACTAGGTGCCTGGAGAAACTCCAAGGTGGGTTTAGAAGCAATTAACTGTTTTTTTCCAAGTTGTTTCTTTTCCTTTTGTGTGTTAAGGAGATGTAACCACCAGCCATCCTGAAACTGACCAAGCCTCACCACAAGAGCTAGACCCATGACCTTTGCCTTATTTTTAATGCAAAGATCTCTCCAAGAGGAGCTTAGGCCTCATTATGTGGAAGCATGTTCTGCAACTGAGCCTGTGCAAGTGAATACCCGCCTCTCCCTTTTGAATATTCATTCCCCAACTGAAATAAAATTTCCTGGTTTCCTTTGCTAGGGGACGCCATGACTTTGGATATGACTCCTCATGGCCTCCTACTTGCTGCAAATACACTTTACTTTGTGAGACCACTTCCACTGGTGTAGAGTCTTATTTAACTCTCCAGGAGGTGAGCCCACTTGGCTTGGTACCAAATTGGTGACCCAGAGGGGACATATCCCTTCATGGTGACTATCCCACTGGCCTGACATCGCTGCCCTGTTGGGAGACCGAGAGGCCACACTGAGTGCTTTTCTCAGAGGATCTCTCTCTCTATGGAGGTGAGTGGTGCCAACCCCATGGCACAGCTATAAGAGTTATTTCCTTAAGTTGACTCACAAAGCCTGTCTGTCGGGGTCTGGCTTTGGGGTTTGAGTCCCCAGCCAGAGGTGGCCTGCCTCAGGGGAGTGAGAGTCCCCTCTGTCTGGAAGGACTGTGTGACCCGGCCACTCCAGGAGGGCTGATGCTCAGTTCTGGTGAAACAGGAGCAATCCTGGCTAACTAGTCAGGGTCAAACCCCATCTGGAGATTGAATCTCATCTGGAGTGACGAGGTGGGGGTTTGAGGCCCCCAGAGGTCACTGAATCTGTCTTTGTGTTGTGCCTGGGATCTGTGATCAGAGGAGGGGTCCCCTTGGATGGGGTTAAACCCCTCTGGAGTTGCTGAACCAGTTTTTGTTTGTGTGTGTGTGTGTGTTTTTGTCGAGGACACTCAACATAGCATTTTTGACAGGGACGCTTGACATAGCGTTTTTGTCAAGAACGCTCGGCATTTTCCACACACTGGCTTTCCTGGACTCCGAGGTTTTTTTCCTTGCCTTCCTTATCAGTGGTGGCTGGGTGAAACCCAGTATCCACCTGTTTTATTTTTCCTTAAGGATTTACTTACATGGCCTGGGTCAAGTTTCCACCTATTAGGGCACTAAACCTCCTCTGGACACAGCCTTGTGGCATCTGCGTCACCACTAACAATCACAGGTTGCTCCTGGGAGGTTGGAAACAGACCATAAGAGAAGGCACTGGAATATGGGGTAACAGGTTCCATCCTAGAGGAGAGCCCATTGGGCTGCATCCTCCAGAATTGGAATGTCTTCTGGTATTTCCCATTGACCCGAGAACAGATGGCAGCCTGGTCGCAATATTCACTGGAAGATGGGGAAAAATGGCCAGGAAAGGGGACACTAAATGTTAAATGGGAAGAAATCCCGTATGCCCAGTGCTTCACGGCACTATGTCTCTGACAAGAAGGACCTGCTCCTTCAAATCAGGAACCATGGGACTGAGGGAAGCCCACCTCAGAGTCCACCTCGCTCAGATACTCCAGCTTTGGACAAGCTGGTGAGCCCCGAGAGGCCCTGGAGGCTGCAACAGGGCCAAACCCTTTACTCTCCCCCCTGAGCAATCCCTCTACAGGGAATTGGACTCTCCAACAGCCACACACCCTCCACCTTCCTCTTCTAGATAGTACAACTAGATTAGAAACCTTGGATTTGTCCCCTAAGACAGGTGCCGGATGTTGAGGGGAGATTTATTGATGTGCACGTCCCCTTGTCCACCTCTGATGTGTATAATTGGAAGGCATACACTAAAGGATTGAGGGCTGACCCAGAGGAATTCATAAACCTGACAAAGGGAATCTTCTCCACTCATAATCCAACCTGCGCAGATATTCAAAGCCTGTTAACTACATTCCTCACGGCTGAAGAAAAGTCATCTGTTCTGTTAAAAGCTAGAGAACAGCAGATAATGAATATGACCCAGGATCAGACATTCACAAGCCTAGTGAACAGGCTGTACCAGGGACTAACCCTGGTGGAATCCCAATGATCCTGAAGAACAAAAAAGCTAGGATATTTTTGGGGTTTGCTTTTGAAAGCCATGAAAATAGTAAGTAGCCACCAATTAACTGGTCTAAATTAAGAGAGGTCTAACAAGGCTGTTACTGCCTAACGTGGGGCCTTCTGCTTGCCGCAAGACATGCCAATAGTCAAGAGGCAAGGTGGTAGGAGAAAAAGGACTTTTTTATTACAGCTTGCTAGCAAGAAGGAAGATGGACGACTCATGTCTGAAAGAACCATCTTAAGGGGGCATGAAATCTTACGGCAGTTATATAGGCCATTGTGTTATAGGGGAGGTGGGTAGGAATGTTGACTTTCCTGTGTTACAGACTGGGAGCGCCACACCAGATCTTTCAGTTTTCACTGATGATGGCTATCAGCATAGATTCTCTGTTCCAGGGGTCATCACATTCCTAAGGAACTCAAAAAAATGAAGTTATCCTCTTATTGCAGCTGGGAGGTACATGCAAAAGCAGGGTTCGTAAAATCTAGAGCAGTTAGATCTTCTAAAGGGTGCATATCTAGCTGGGTTAGTTTGTCAGAGGTCATTCAAAGTTACAATAGAATTTTTCTTTTCTACAAATGGCTTCTCTTATGTCAACCTTGTCTTGAGCCGATATCAAGGCCCTGAGGAAAACCCCTCTGGGGCTGCAGGATTGCCTCAGGCAATATACAAACTGAGACCCCAAGGCCCAGGGCAGTGCAATGGTTCTTAATACCTGTTTTGCATCTCAAAGTGCTCCAGACATCCACAGAAAACTCCAGAAGTTGGCTGTAGGTCTTGACACTAACCCTGCACAACTAGTAGAGGCTGCATGTAGGGTGTTCAATAACCAAAACTAAGCTGAAGATGAAAAGGAAGACAAGAAGATAAAAGTCAAGCTGTTAGTTTGGCCCTCCAGTCTACTCAAGGTAACCTGAGGGAGAGAAGGAAGATGCCATGGGTGAGTGACCCCGGCCCCACTGAGGGACCAAAAAGCCTCTAACAAAGTTGGGGACTAATCGGTGCGCATACTACAAACAGGAAAGGCACTGTCGCCAGGCTTGTCCAAACCGTCCCCATAGAGGGAAGGAATTGAACAAGATCGAGCTGTGGCAACTTCCCTTGACTACAGATGAGATATGATGGGGCCATGGGGCTCCCCAATTAACTCTAGGAGCCCTGGTGACCTTGGCAGTAGGAAGAGAACATATTAAAAATTATTGCTCAATACTGGAGCCATATTCTTGGTGTTGAATGCCCAAAATGAAAATCTTTCGATAAGAAAGTGTGACATAAAAGAGGTGATGGTGCTCAGGGCAGGCCACTCCAAGATGTACTACTCTTGTATGTGGATTATTTCAAGCTGAAGACAATAAAGACTCAGAAGACTCAGAAAGAACATTTGAGTTTCTCCTCCCAAACTGCCTAAAGAATTTAACATAGAGGACCTTTTTCAGGAAAGAGCCAATATCATATGATGGTTGTAGTATAATGTAAAATAAGATGCTGCGATAGGAAAGATAGGAAAGGCACCAAGCCCATTTTATCAAAATTTCTGTCTCTCCATGGCCACATTCTCTATAAGTGGCCCTGAAAAGAGTTGTCAGACAAATATTTGCATTTCTATCTCCATGTGAATGAATTGTCTTCTTCCCCTCTGAAATCCCAAACCACTACTCCCCCCAACACCTTTTAGCTACAATACTTAAGCAAGCAGCTTAGGGAGAATGACAAGCTGCTCATTTCTGAGTTTCTACTATGTATACATGTTATTAAACTTGGTATTATCTTCTCCTGCTAACCCGTCTTTTAATTATTTGGCCAGCCTTAAGAACCTTAAGGGAAAGGGCAGAGGGGGATTCTCCCTCTTGCCCAACAGAGGTATCAGTAAAAGGAGAGACCAAAAGGTTTCTGGAGCCCTTGACCCTTGAAATAGGATAAAAATATGCTGGAGCATTCTTTTCTGTATGTACCAGAATTCCTTGCTCCCCTTCTAGGGAGGGAAATGTTATCTAAAGTTAGGGGCCTCCATAAGCTGGGAACAAGGTAAAATAGAGATCCAAGTTCCCAAAAGTCAGGGAGTTAAGCTTTTGAACCTATTATAGGATATATCAGCATCTAAGAAGGAAGAGATTCCCCTAAATGTTTTAAGCCAAGCTAACTTGAAATTATGGGCACAAGGACAGGTGGGGCGAGCAGCTGGTGCCAAGCCAGTAAAGGTAACATTGAAGGAGATGGATCACTGGCTCTGGGTAAAACGGTACCCCTTGAAACCAAAAGCTGTAAAGAGAAATCTTTCCCATAATCAATGGGCTTTTAGAACAGGGGAATATAGATTTGCAAAAGGGTGGGAACAGGGGAATATAAATTTGTTCAAGAATTTACTGCTGTCAATGCTATACAGTACTGGGTTTATAATAGTAGATATCTTCGTTTTGTTTCTAACACAGAGCTCCTAAAACCCTTGTAATTTCCCACATAAGAGCCATAGGGGCATCTTTTGTTATGATAAACACTTTAGCCCTACCTTTGGAAAGCCCCTAATGGTGGAGGCTGGTTGTCAGGGAAACCAATTGTTGAATTGGGGATTGGAACTTTAAGCCCTAACCCCCTCCCCACACCCCCAGGGTGGGGAGAGGAGCTGAAGATTAAGTTCAATTACCAAAAGTCAATGATCTAATCAACTATGCCTGTGTAATGAAGTTTCCATTGAAGCCCAAAAGGATGAAGTTTGGAGGGCTTCTGGGTTAATGAACATGTGGAAATTAGGGGAGAGTTGTACCCCCTGAGAGGGTCTGGGAGCTCCACGTCCCTTTTCTACGGATTTTGCTCTATGCATCACTTCCATCTGGCTATTAAGTAAAATGTTTTCCTGAATTCTGTGAGCCACTCTATCAAATTAATCAAACCCAAGGAGGGTATTATGGAAACCTGTGGTCTGCAGCTGGTTGGTCAGAAGCACAAGTAACAATCTGGACTTGTAATTGGCATCTAAAATGGGAGGCACAGGGTAATCCTGTGGGACTGAATCCTTACTCTGTGGGATCTGATGCTGTTTCCAGGTAGACAGTGTCAGAATTGAGTTAAATATGTTAGAGACCTTATGCCTACGGCTGACAAAGGTCATAAGCACCCCAGGCATAAAAAACTTATTGAAAAAAAAATAACTGGACAATGTGTTTATTGCCAGAAGAATAATGTACAAACCAGACCTCCTGTACCTCCCCTGACCAAAGCAACTCAAATTCAGGGAAAGACTGGCAAGTTGATTTTACTGTTTTGCCCACAGCCCCTGGAGGGTCCAAATACCTCTTGGTATTTGTGGATACATTTACGGGAGGATTGAAGCCTTTCCTTGTAGGCCGAAAAGGGCTAATAAAGTAACAAAAATGTTGTTACCCTGTTTTGGGTTGCTTAGATCAATTCAGAGTGACAATGGGCCAGCTTTTACATCAATAATAACCTGTGAAGTCCATAAAACTCATACTGGAGAGGAACCCTTTCATTGCAATGAGTGTGGAAAAATATTCAGTTACCACTCAGCCCTTATTATACATCAGAGAATTCACACTGGTCAGAAACCTTATGCGTGTAAAGAATGTGGGTTAAGCTTCAGAATTTAGACCTCATCAAACATCCAAGATCTCATGATACAAGATAATCTTAGGAATATTACAAATGCTTCCATAAAATATTTTTTCATGTGTCCTTAAGTTATTACTGACTGTAAAATAGAAATCTATTTTTTGAAACTACACGTAAGCATTATGCAAGCCAATTGTACTAAGAAAAATATGTTAGAGATGAAATGTAAGCAGGTGACCTGTAGCTACCTCATTGTCACTAAAATTTGTTTTTGTAATAGTTTAAAAGCAAATTGTGTACTTGGTGGTTGTTAAAACTTTTGGGTTGTTTCTCCTCTGCTTTTAAGCCATTCACCTGAAAAGAAAATCACTCTATAAACTATGCAGGTATAAGTTCTGTGAATTTTCTTCCTGACTACTTGTTCAGATAAGTAGTGACCAGTTATTCACCCCAGGCTTTGCCCTGGATCCTAACCAACCCCATACCGTTTAGGCACAGTATGCTTCCAAAGAGGTTGCATGTTTCTGGCCAGCAGGACTAGGTCCATCAGAGAAAGGGGCAACCCAGTATCTAGACTATAAATAGCTGATGGAATCAAGAGGGAGAAGGGCAAGTATGCCCAGATCCTAAACACATCGAGGCTATAAAATTACAGATGGTTGTTATGAACAACTTGGGGCTATGCTTCTGGTGACCCACAAACCTATTTGAGATTAGCTGGAAATTCGGCTCCTCTACTTGCCCCTATGACGGTGCCCATGCTCAGCAGGAAGCAGTTACAGAAGATGGACCTTCAACCTGTGCCCCTCAAGAATGAGGAGCAGGATAAAATCAGAGGGGGGTTTTGTCACTGACTAGGTGCCTCTGAGAAACTCAAAGGTGGGTTTGGAATTAACTATCTTTTTCCAGGTTGTTTCTTGTCCTTTTGTGTGTCAAGGAGATGTAACCACCAGCCATCCTGAAACTGACAAAGCCTCACCACAAGAGCTATGCCCACGATGTTTGCCTTATTTTTAATGCAAAGATCTCTCCAGGAAGAGCTTAGACCTCATTATGTGGAAGCATGTTCTCCAACTGAGCCCGTGCAAGCAAATACCCACCTCTCCCTTTTGAATATTCATTCCCCAACCAAATAAAAGTTCCTGGTTTCCTTTGCTCAGGGACGCCACGACTTTGGAAATGAGTCCGGATGGCCTCCTATTTGCTGCAAATACACTTTACTCTGTGAGACAACTTCCACTGCTGTAGAGTCCTATTTAACTGACCAGGAGGTGGGCCCACTTGGTTTGGTATCAATTTGATATTTGTATGCATTATGAAATGTTCACCACAATAAGTCTAGTTAAAATTCATTCATCTTTTTGTGTGTGTGTGATGAGAACTTTTACCATCTATTCTCTCAGCAACTTTCCAATATGCAGTACAGTATTATTAATTATAGTCCTCATGCTGTACACGACATCCCGAGAACTTATTTTATAACTGCAAGTTTGTACCTTTTGACCCCCTTCACTTTTTCCCCTACCCCAAACCCCTGCCTCTGGCAACCACCAATCTGTTCTCTGTATCTATGAGCTTGTTTTTTTTAAGAACCGTAAAATAATTTATCTGTAAATTTACTCATTCATTCATTCAACAAACAATTGTTAAGGGCATGATGTATGCCAGGAACTGTTTTAGCCATTAAAGGTACAGTAGCAAACAAAACAAACATCTTTGACTTCGTGGAATTTCTACTTGTGTGAGGGAAATCAGTCAGTAAAGATGATTTTTAAAAGTTCATATATAGTTAAAAGTTCATATATTCTACTTTTAATGATAATTGTTAAAAGTAGAACGAGGAGGGGGACAAACAGCATCAGGGAGGGGCTTCCATTATAGATTGGGTGGTCAGAGAAGTCTACCCGGAGAAGGTGACATGAAGGAAGTGAGAGAGCGAGCTGTGTAGAACTCTTGGAGAAGAGAATTTCAGGCAGAAGAACTGGAAGTTCATAGGCTCTGTCTGAGGTAACAGGGAGCTGGGCATGTTCCAGAAACATAAAGAAGTTATTTGACTGAAGCAGTGATCAATCGGGGGTACTGGCAGTGTGCTGCAGAAAAAGGAGGCCGCCTCACGTAGGCCTCGGCAAGCTGGTAGAAAAGGCTGTAGCTCTGAGTGAGTTGCAAGGTCACTTAAAACACGGTTTCAAAAGCATTCCTCTAGGGTCATAAAATCTCACCTAATTACAGAAAATAGAGTTACCATTAAGATCTCTTGGCCACATCTCTTCTTTCTTGGACTTTTTATAATGAGCAGTATTTAATGCAAGAAAATTGCAGTAAATTTATTTTGATGAATAAATTTTCATTTATTCATCAAAATATCAAATTTAATAATTTATTATTAAATTTATCTTTAAAATTTGTATTTATATTTGATAAATTTATGTTTGATAATATATATCTCACTTGTATATTCATGTTGCAATCTTCCTTTATAAATCTCTGTCTAAGCTTCATACACAGAGCCTTACAATGACATCCACAAGCCTTCACTTGTTAACCTCAGTATTGTATTGATGAAGGTGGCATTTGAGTTTTTTATTTATTTTGCCCCAATAGGGGCACTGGACCTAGGATCTGTAAACCGTGTTTCAAATTTGCTTTCTGGCTCTGTGAACTTAGAAAGGCATTAGAGGTTAGTAGAATCTTTGCATCTGAACTTTAGAATCCTGGCTTTATCACTTGAAAAGGCTGTAACATTGGTGAGTTACTTAAACTGTCTGAACCCTGGTGTCTGCTCTATATACTGGAGGTGATGGTTGGTGTGAGGATTAAATTAAGCAGCATATAACAGACGGCCAGGAGAATGTCTGCAACCTGGTAGGAATTCAATCAATGGAGTTTTTTATTAGTTTTTCAGGGCTGCCATAACAAGTTACCATATATTAAGTGGTTTAAAACAACAGAAACTTATTGTCTCACAGTTCTGGAGGCTAGAAGTCCGAAGGTGTGAGCAAGACCACACTCCCTCTGACGGCTCTAGGAAAGATTCCTTCCCTGTCTCTTTCTGGCTCCTGGTGGTTTCCCACAACCCTTGCCATTCCTTGGCTGTAGCTGTATCTCTCCAGTCTCTCCCTTCCATCTTCACATGACTCTCTTCCCTTTGTGTGTCTGAGTGTCTCCAAATCTTTTATTACTTAGAAGGACACCAGTCATTGGATTTAGGGCCCACCTTAATCCAGTATGGCCTCATACAAACTTGATTACACCCACAAGGACCCTATTTACAAATAAGGTCACATTTGTAGGTACCTAGGGTTAGGACTTCAATGTATCTTTTTGGGGAACACAATTCAACCCATTATAGGGGTCTTATTATAACTTGAATAACTCACTTTCTCTTGTTTCCTCTCCCCCAAAATGAAGCTACTAACATCTACCTCACAGTGTTTGTGAGACTTAAATGAGATATTTCATGTGAAAAAGTCTGCCATGTACCCGACACATCCAACATGCATTTGGAATTTTCCTTTTTCTGTTTAATCACAACCAATCATTCCATTTATTTTTATACATTATTTTTAAATACAAGATCTAGTTCTCTCACAACTTAAAAATGTAGAATTTTACCCAGTTAAGGAGTTCAAGCATATGTGGAACATCTGGGTAAAGTAAACAGTTGCCGTCATTTACATTCATGGAGTGGACTTGATGGACTTGATGACTAATGGGTTAGCCAATCATATGTGTAACTGTGCACCAAACCTCCCCCTTCAGCTCACAGGGCCTGTCTGTGCTTTCCTTCAGGGAGGGGGAAAGGGAGTTGGGGGAAACAGTCTTACTAGTCTTTGCCTGAGTGACCTACATAAATGGCTTCCTTGGACAGATGTGGTTAGTAAGTTTTCCCCATGCACAGAAAGGAAATAAGTGTCTTCTCTGGGTTAGGCCAAGAGATCTTTCCCCAGATTCGGAGAGGAGGAGTGTCAACTACTGCTGTGAACCAGAACCTCCCAAAATTCTAAAGGATCTTGAGCCTTGCCCTTGGAGAGGTAATGACAACAGAAAAGGTAAACTTGAGGGAATCCTGGTGCAAGAATGTCTCTGCCTTGTTTCCAGGTCCATCCCAGGAGGCCACTGGCCTTGCAAAGAAGCCCTGCATCCAGAATGGTACATGATTGTCGGGTGGCAGGGGCAGGGCATTTAGGCTGTTAGGCCTAAAGAAGCCTAGCAAGATGCCATGGAGGCAAGGAAGAAGGCAGCCAGAAGACTGCAAGTAGCCATAAAGTTCAGGTGGAGAGGAAGAGCTCTGTGAACTTGACATCAGGAATCGTGGTGAACCCAGAGACCTCAGCAACAGCATTAACAGCACAAGGACCAAATGGGAAGCATCATATCTCAGTGGGGGCTGGTGTGAAGAGATGATCAAGGATCAGATGCCCCTTACCACCAATGCCATGAACCACCTCATGCTTGCTAGAACCTTGGGAGTGGAAAGGAGAAAACTCTAAAAGGGCTGATTCTGACTCCTCAACTCATTGAGTTTAAGTTCTGAATTGATGAAATTTTGAACCTGAACAGATCAAGTAATCTCTGCTGAGCTTACTAGTGACTAGATGATATTTTCTAACATTAGTAAAGGGGAGATCAAGATAGAAATTGCATTTGACTAAGGCAATATGAAGAAAGTCATATTCTTGAACATTGAGTTTTGTTTGTAAAATTCCAATCAGCCACGTACAAATAAAAGTGACTCCTTCCATTCATCTGGAGGCACCTGAATTTTTTTTTCTGTTGCTCTCTGCACTTCTAATTTCTTCTTTTTAAAGAAACCAATTTTCTCTGCTGTTTTTGCAGACAGGTCAAACATGGCTGCATCGAAGTGGTGCTCTCAGTCCCTGGGTCTACTTTACCTCCATGTAAGTGACAGCAGACACTAGTGTTTTTAACTTCAAATATTAGAGTCCCCCAAAGAATCTGATTATCCCACTGGACAGGTGTCCACAGTTGATTAAATCCTTTATTGTTAAGGTGGTGGAATTGGGATCATGTAATAGTAACCTGGTTTTATACCCACAGAAACATTAGAGGAAAAGAAGAGGAGAGGAGAGAAGGGGAGGGGAGGGGAGGAAGGGGAAGAGAGGAGAGGAGAAGAAGAGAGGGGAGGGGAGAGGAGAAGATAGAGAGAGAGATGAGCTGAACACATGTCAAAAATGCATTTTTTACAAAAAGCTACATATTTGAGGCAGTGGAATGAAGTTACTACGTTCTCTATAGACAGTTTGATTGACTCTGTTTCCTACAGTCAGCTTGAAGTTTAAGAAAGCATCATTAGGGAGTAGGAATTCATTTGGAGACATGTAAAATTCTAATTTCTCTAAGTCAGCAATATATCCTGAATTCATCACAACACAGCAATCATTAAGAAGCATCATTTTCTTGAAGTATATTTACTATTTATTGATTTGTTTGTCTCCACAGACATTTATTGATCACCTTCTGTGAACCAGGCCTAGTGAGGGTAAGGTGCTGGAGATTGGCATGGAAGACATGGCTCATGCCCTGGATTCTAGTGGGGAAATTTCAACAAGAGGACAGTTGTAACATAAGGTGACAACCACCCTGATAGAAGTAAGCATGGGTACTCTGGGAATAAAAGGAAGTGCACCCAACGCAACAAAACATGCTGAGATAGGGAATACTTTCAATGTAGAAAAGGCTAAATAAATATGCCAAAAATATGTTAGGGTTCTTTGTGATTTACTACTTCATAAATAAGGTTTCACCTCAATTCTAGACAAAATAAAGTATTCAATGTAAATTTTAGGAACTTTTTTAGTGAACTTAACAGTAATGTAAAAATTATGTACAAACAGACTCGTAAAATGTGAGTTTAAGAAGCAGGAATTTAAGAAGACAGTAATGCTTGTCTGCTACCTCCAAGGCAATCACGTGAGGTTTTCTTCAACAGGCAGCCCACGAAGAAGTCTCTTCATTAGCTGCACCTCCCGTTCTGTTCCAGTAAAAGACCAAACATTTAAATACTGCATCTAAACACTGTACCTCTTAATGTTCTCTTTGTGTCGCTAGACACACACTCTAGGGAGAACATAGCAACAAACAAGAAACAAGTGATTCAGATATTTTCACAAAATGGAAATTATGATTTAAAAATAAAGATAGGCTTTATCAACATACTTCAAGAGGTGGAGATGATTGAAGCAAGGACAACTCAAATTCATAAATATACCAACTGGAATGACACACAGACATTTGGAACTGCAAGCTTTATGCCACTGCTGAGTAATAGAGAAGTAGTTGGATGTTCACCCCTTCAATAGGAAGAAAAGTAGTAAACTGTGAAAGCTAAGATAATAGTAATTTTTAAATGTTGCCTGCTTTTCCGTTTCTTCTTCAAGTAGTGATAGTCAAATGAAGTAATGTAGTAATAATCACATACCAAAAATCTTGTTCTAATCTAACTCCTATTGGCAGAGACAACACTATGTGGTCACAAAATCCAACTTCATTTTCCTCTTTCTGGACAAACGGGAAGACTACGTTTCTGAGCCTCCTTGGCTCAGTTCTAGCCAATAGGATGTGGGTAGAAGTGATGTATCTCTCCTCTAGGCCTGGCCATAAACCTTCTTCACATGCTCTCTCTTCTCCTTCAGTGGCATACTTAGGGACCACAAGTTTAAGGTAACAGTGTCTCAACAGGGAAGAAAACTGAATCCCTGAGTTAACACTTGGAGAAGAATCACCAAGGAGAGTAATTCTACCTATGCATGTTGTGATGTCAGTGAGAAATAAACCATTGTACTGCTAAGCCAATAAGATACAGGAGCTTATTTTGTTACTAGCTTAGCATAGCTTAGCCTATTTTGACAAATACACTACCCAAATTAATTTATAAAAGTTGAATTTCTTATCAAAATGTGAACTTTTAATAATGATTGATAAATAACTCTAAACTCCTTCCCATTTTCCATTGAAGGTGATTTGAATGGAAAGCTTCAAATAATAAGTAAAATTTAAATAATGAGCAAATTTCCCAGCACCTCGTATGGTTCATAATGAAGAAGAAATAAACAACCCAGGAGAAGAAATACAGCAAATTGGAAAGAAAAAATAGACATTTCATAAAAATAAAAACACACATGTCTTAATCATTTGCAAAGGACACTCAAACTCCCTCAAAAAAGTACAAAAACTTCATTGAGATGCTCTTTCTCACCACAAGCAAAAGTTAGAGTTTCACAAAGTTTCACAACATACTATATTGAAGAAGCTGTGGGCAAACAGCACTCTTTTACATTGTTGAGGATGTAAATGATACAACCACCATAATGAGAAATTTGGAAATATCTAGAAAAATTACATATCTGTTTACCTCTTGGCTTAGTAATCCTATTTCTAGGAATCCATCTCAAGGATACGCTGTCAAATATATATGTACTTTGTTTGTATAAAGGTATTCAAAGCAGAGCTATCTGTAATATCAAAAAATGGACACAAGCCAGGTGTCTATCAATAAAGGACTAGTTGGATAAATGTTAATAGATCCATCCAAGGGAAAAAAGGCTAGGCATAGAAAAGGGTATGGAGTTTGCTACCATTCAGCTAAAATAAAAGAGATATAGGGGCCGGTCCTTGGGTGTAGTGGTTGAGTTAGGTGTGCTCCACTTTGGCAGCCTGGGTTTGCCAGTTCGGATCCTGAGCACAGACCTACACCACTTATCAGTGATGCTGTGACAGCAACCCACATACAAAACAGAGGAAGGTTGGCACAGCTGTTAGCTCAGGGACAATCTTCCTCAAGCAAAAAAAGAGGAATATTGGCAACAGATGTTAGCTCAGGGCAAATCTCCCTCACGAAAAAAAAAAAAAGAGAGAGAAAGATATCTACTTGTATTAAAAATAAACACAGACAGTGGAAAGTTAAAATAGCATATCTCTGTATTGACTTTGTGAAAAATCCAAGCTATGATGTCTTCATTATTTCTATTGTCATTTAAGAGGGTTGTAGTAATAATAATAATCTTTAAGACTGTTCTGGATGTTTGAGGAGACTTCAGTATTTAAGGAAATCCTTTAGTCATTGAGAAAGTACCATTTATCAGTTCTTTAAGTTTGATCTATGGATTTGGGATTAATTTATGAGAATGAACGCTGTGTTTTAGTTTATTTATAGCCTAGTAAATTTTAGATAGATGCATGATTAATCTAAATGTCAAGCCTAGAAAAATGCACGATAAGAAAGATAAACTCACATACCAAATCGCTCTACAGTATCTACTTATTTGTTAGTTTATATTTTATATTTAAATATCAAAATAACAATAATAGGTTTTAAAAGTAAAGAAAATATTAATTGCTTTTAAAAAATAAAATTATCAAAAGTGTTGCTTATAAAGGGTAAAATGCGATAGGCGAAAGGGGAAAAGATAGAAGCCAGATATTTTAAATATAGCATTTCGTGATTTGGGAACTACAGAAATATTTTACATAATTCTAAAATTTAAATAAAGAACAATCCTTGAGAATAAAAATTTTAAACTGAACCTAAATATGTATTTAATCACTGGTGTAACTGCATGATAAGATAATACTCCAAGTGACTTTAAAAGATAGTGATTTGACTATAGACTTTTAATGTGATACCTCCAAAAGATAAAAGAACTTAAAAGAATAAGTTGTTTTAATTCTGGACTCTCAATCCATGTTTTACGAAATGAATAGTGCTCCTTGGGAGAACAGCTGTATTCCCATGGCTTTAAATTCCATTTCTCCCTCCTTGTTAACCATGAAGGTCAAGCGCATCACTTAGCACCCCTATGCTAAGAAAACTGGGCTCAAATAGTACCCAGCTGGTAGGGTGCTTCTCAGGATTAAATTAATTGTCATATAATATGTTTGTGGAAATAGTGTCTGGCACTTGGTAGGTGCTCAATAAATGCATGATCTTCCTTTTATTCTCCTTCAGTTCCCTTAGAATATAATTTTCCAGGAATGTACAGGCTCCTTTGAGTTACATACACTTGACTCTTCAGCCAGAGTAAGGCTTCGATGCAGCATCCCACACTTCAAAGGTGGCAAGACCGGCTTTCTGAGTAAACTCACGTGCAGTTTACATTGAATACCTATTTCATGCTTACCCTTCATTGTTTCATTTGATAGTCAAGATAATCATGTAAGGCAGTTATTATTATGTCTTTTTACAAGTAAGGAAATCAAGGCTCAGAAAAACGCTGAAAACCTGTTCTTATTCAGGGCTAGTAAGTGACAGAGACAGGATCCAAGTTAAGCCTGTCTCAACACTGAACTCTTTCCACAATATCACTGCCTTTCCAAGGAGGGCCTCCCACGCTTGTTGAGTGATGTCTGAAGCTTCCTCTTACAGAGCTGTTCCTGTAGCTTACCTCTTTTCCTCTGTTAAATGTAGATGTCTTTGCAATAACTACTTGTTGCTCTCTTGGACACAGAGAAAAAGATATAGTTACATTTAGAAAAATTGTACTTTCATTTTGTATCGTAATTTGTGTTCTCTGGATCATTCTCAGAATCAATAAGCCATCTTTTTGTCCAAGAAAGCTTTTAGTTTGTCACAGAATTTGAACAAGAAAAACCATTTTTATAATGTCTGGTGGCATAAACCATACAAAACTCCTCCAGTGAAAACTGCACCTTGCTCAACAGCTGTGGAGAATATGTCCTCCAGAAAACAAAAATCCACTGGGTCATGTCTTTAATTTCATAGCACTTTACTCTTGTGTCTTCCTCTGCCCCTTCCAAAATGCAATTTTAAATGTGAAATTGTCTAAGACACTTATTTCAGACTCTGATATGTTTCCAAGTGGGAGTAGTACAAAATTTGGGGAATCATTATGTTAGTTATAAAATTAAATCTAATTTTAGAATAATTAGTCCAAAAGTTGGCAAGATAATTCAGAGCATTTTAAGATGCAGCCAAATTTTTACCATCTTCTGTTCCTAATTTTAAACTTAGGAAAATTAGATGGGATGAACTGATTTACATTTTCTTAATTAAATAAACATACTTTTCTCATATGAGAATGGTGCATCTGATAAAATGTAAAATGGATGGAAATAGAAGGAGGGAAAATGAACTAAAGGCAAGAAAAAAGGAAATGCCATGAATAGGTGGTTACCACGTGGTACATATTCTAGAAATTGTTTTTGCATGCTTGGAAATGGCTCTCTCTTCTATGAATCGTTTATTATCTAAAAACATTTGGCATAGTTGAAAAGAAATAACTGAAATTTGTATGAGTTATACTTATTTGCAAAGGAAAATTTATAAGGTTGTTTATGAAAATAGATCAGTTAAATTTAAAGCACCCTGAAAGCTCCAGCACAAAATCCTAGTTGTATATTTTCCACTGTCAGTATTTTATATGTATTTCTAATTAATATCATTCTAATTTCTTAAAAGAAAAATGAATAAATAAAATATAATGGCTATAGGGATATCTAAAATTAACTTCTTTGTATTCATGCAAATTTAAACAATTTGTCAGATTTTTTATTCCAAAGTCTTAATGTTGATAATGGATAGATATGGACATCCACAAAAGGCACAAACAAAAGGATTAGGTTTGGGACACTTTCTGCAGCAGACAGAAATAGATAACCCTTCAAAACCATTCATGATTCTGTAACTGATTTCATTAAAAGCACAATTTAATTAAAAACAAAAGGGAGGAAGAAGGAAAATACAGACCATTAAAATCCCTTTATTCCATTTTAGGAAAGTTGCCCACCCAACTACTACCTTCCTGCTGCCCCTTCACACACAAAGGAATTGCTTAATATTATGTTGAAGAATGCATTTCAAACAAAATCTTTGAAACATGCAAAATTATGTCTGTTTCTTTCACAGTTCAGGGGCTTGAAAATTCCAAGACTTTCAAATTTCCTTCCACGTTACTTTTGTGATCTCTGGGTCTGTTTTCAATATGGGCATTTAGAAAATTCTTGATTTTACTTACAGGTTAAACTATTTCTGTAGAAATCAATTAGGAAATAAATTCTTTTAGTAGGTTGGTATTTTTGGAGTTCTTTCTTTCTCTAACCATAATCTTCAATAATTAAATGACACAACGTGGTAATAGAATTTGCTAAGATTCTGTAACAAGATACCTAGTTTTCTTTTGTTATTTCTTTACTGTGGATGAAAATACCCATTCATGAGAAAAATATTTTTTGAATCTACAGTTTAATTGGGGTTTGAGGATCTGGAATTTCCGTCTTAATCATGTTGCTTCTCCAGTCTTGAGGTTCTCCCTGAGAAACTGGGTTTGCCTGTGTTTACAACCCTTGGCTCATCATTACACTTCTTGCGCTCCTGGTCCCTTTTAATGCCAGCCCCTCCATCCTCATTTGTAGGAATCCAATGACACTTGTTACCCTCCGGGGTCCCAAAGCCGCCCATAAGGAGTCTCAGCCAAGCCTGCTCCCTTATGGAAACACTAGTCTAACAAAATGTAGTCCATGTTTTATATTACCTTCATTTCCACCTTGCAGCCATGAACTCGATTTGTGCAACAGGGTAGCTAAATTTTTCATATACTTTCCAGCATTTTCTTAATTTTTCCTTTCTTCTCCCATAGGATAAAAATTCCTATGGGAGAATTATTTTCTGGGCCAGCTTTTAGATTCCATAAGACATTATTAGGCTTGGTGAAACTTGGCTGTAATGTTTATATTCCTGCTAAGCTGAAATTAAGACTATTACCTATTAAGACAGGTTGGGCTGGGCTAAAGTGACCCTTTAAACTCTGACAGGAATGGGTCATTTTAGTGAAACAAAAGCAGTGGCCGCAGCTGAGTAGGAGTCCCACTCAGAGGTCACTCCAGGGCATCAGGGAATCCAGTTTGCCCTGAGAGCAGACGTGCCCTCTATGTTGAGGATCAGCTCCTGCCTCTCTTCTTCCAAGAGATTTTCTGTCTCCATTCTTTCAAATGTGTCCGTCTGCTGTCATACTTTGTCCTGGACTCTATCCTCTAGACTAGTAAAATCTACTCAGCATTCTTCACGTCTCAAGTTTTCATCCCTGTTTCATCATTGTATCTGCTCCCTCACCTTATACCTTCTTCTTCACCTTATACTGACCTCCTACATTCTACTTGCCCCTTCAAGACACAGTGTGTCATAGATCAAGTCCCTGAGAGCTCGCTTCAAGATGGGGGATTGCATGCAGGAGGTTTCCTAGGGACGTCTGTCTGGAGCAACATGTACAAAGGAAAGAAAGGAGCAGGATTGAACAGAGTGAGGAGTTGGACTTTGATGCAGTTGCAAGAGAGGTTCCAGCAAATCTCACAGGGAGCTCTGGAGCTGGCATAACCTTCAGTGTTGTCCTCTTTGAGGCAAGAGGATGGGTCTTTGTCTGCCAGCCCATCCCCTGCATCAACCAGTTATTGGATGGGAGTGAATGGGAGGACGGTTAGAACCCACAACCTTAAGACAAGCAGCCTGCTTCTGCCAAGGGCAATTCAGAAGAGGGACTCAGCCTTCTACATTCTGTTCTTTGGATGCAAATCACTAAGTCTAGGCCACACTTGAGGTTAAGTTCCACCTCCTGGAGGGATGAATATTTGCTTATATTACTTGGAATTCTTCCAAATGGAAGATTTGATCCTTCTCCCTCATCTGTTTATTTACTCGGTCATTTATTTGCATCAGTATGGGCCCATGGATATTTAATTTGTGCTTTGGGATGTAACATAGTATCACGTTTTTTATTTGGTTGCTCAATTTCTTCCAGCTTTGGCCGCTGGAAGCTCTTTCAAGTTATTTTCTGTATCCCTTTTTCATGACCTCATCATTTTGTTTTTTGAGCACATCCTTTATACAGGCACTACGAGATGATCCTGGCTCATCATATATATTCCCTGCCCAGCTTTACAATCAGCCATTTCTCTAAAGATCCCAGTTTCCTTTTACTGGGAATTGTATTTAGAAATCAAAATCTGAGTGCTCAGTGAGGTTATTGCTAGTATAGTATCACCACTCTAGGCTTTTCAGTGGGCAGAGCAAAAAAAATAAGTACGTAAATAACCTATGTGTACACACATGTCTATAATTATTTTTGTATCTATCTGTCTGCATATGAATTAAGCTAAACAGTGTTCATACGAATGTATCCACTCCAATTCAGTTCCACAGGGTTCAATCTAACCTCCCGCCTCCACCTTGCTTATCTGTAACTTCCCTGCCAAAAATGAGAGACCTGGGTCCCTCATCCGTGTGTTTGTTCAACTCCAGTGTACATGTAAAGCAGGTTCAGAATCATTAACACAATCCCCAGTGAGAAACAAACTTGCCAAGTAGAGTGTAATGTTTATATACATTTCTTTTGCTTTTATCCTTACAGCTTCCAGTCAAAACACCTTAGTCCAAAGTTATTTGTCAGCTGCTCCCCCCGCCCGACCCTTCAGTGAGGTAATGTCATCCATGTATAATACAGTTAGATTCATGTGTCACAGTCTGCATTCCATCCCCGAATACCTGACATTCTAATTGATTTTTTTTTTAAATTGCCTGCATTAAAATTTATCCTTTGTGGTGTATAGTTCCAGGAGATTTGACAAATGAGTTTAGGCACGTCCCACCTCTCCAGTACCATACAGAATAGTTTCATCTCAAGCTATCCAGAAACCAATTGCTGTGGAGGCATTGAGTCATGGACTAACCGGTGGATGCACGCGTGTAGACTCCTGTATTTGTCTGGGTCCTCTGAGATGTTCAGACATGATTAAATGTGGAAAGATTTTATTAAGGAGAAAAGCTTATATAAAAGGAAATAAGGAGGAAGCTGGAAAAGACTGGGAAAAACATGAGACCAAGATGCAAACTGACCCCAAGTGAAGGAGAAGGCAGAGCAGGTTGAGTGGAAACATCTTAGATTTCTATGTGGTGTAAGGAAGGTTTGGCAAAGCCATTAGGAGTCCTTGAGCCCAGGTCGGCCTACAAAGGAGTCCCATGAACCCCAGGAGTAGATCTGCTTTAGTCTCCCCCAGCTCTCAATCCCTGCAGGGAGGGGTGCCCAGGCTCTGGTTTCTTCTCTCTGCATTTCTGCCTTAACTTCTCCCTCCTGGAGCTGAACATTCCCTGTTTGGGAAGGACACGTGTAATTGACAAGAGAAAGTCTCACAAGCTAGAGAATGCCCCAGAGAAAAGCACATTAGTATATTCAGATATGCTTATGTGCTACCTATATACATACATATTTTAACTTTACACATTCATTTAAAGTTCAGTCAAAAATAATAAAATAAGTTTAGGGGCCGGCCTGGTGGTGCAAGCCGTTAAGTGCGCTTGCGCTCTGCTGCGGGGGCCCAGGGTTCTCCGGCTCGGATCCCGGGCGTGCACTGACGCACCGCTTGTCAAGCCATACTGTGGCGGCGTCCCGTATAAAGTAGAGGAAGATGGGCGCAGATGTTAGCCCAGGACCAGTCTTCCTCAGCAAAAAAGAGGAGGATTGGTGGATGTTAGCTCAGGGCTGGTCCTCCTTACAAAAAAAAAAATAATAATAATAATAATAAAATAAGCTTAAAATAAAATTTAGGCAGCAGGGAGAATTTTATTAATAATAACATAAACATATTCAATTTGATAGGAATATTTGGATTTCTTTGAAATCTTGCATCAATCTTTATTGAAGAACTAATGTGTCAGTTTTCAGTGCATTTCTGTCTACTAGTTCAAAAATACTGTCTATTTCTCTATATCTATATAAGTTGACCTGTGTGAATCTGTTAGTATTTCCTGAATAAATAAACCTGTGCTTGGATTAAGAGGGATTTTATTCTAGCATCATTTCCATACGTGTACAAGATAAAAATAAAGAAGAACTTTTCTATAGAAGAGCTTTGTGCAGGCGTGAACACAGTACTGTGTCCTCGAGGCCCTTGACCCTAAACGTCTGGCAGCCGCAATTATTACCACCTCAGGAAATCCAGGCGGCACCTGGAGCTGATGAAGAAAATAGGCCCTGCTTACTTTTCCGGAAACTGGAAAATAAGTTGAGCCCATTTGTCTCAATGCAAAGAAAGCTAAAAGCAAAAGTTTGGGAACATGTGAGAAAAATAATTAAATAATAACTATTGCAGCTTTGTAGTTGGTTTTTTCCTTCCAAGGAAGAGGCAGGCTTATTGGGATACAGAATGTTAAAATACAAATTGTGCTGTAAATAAAAATGTCGGGAGAAGAGTGGCAGGAAAACAAAGGAGTAAAAAAGAAAAGAAAGCACGGACTAGTTTTTTCTGAATGTTATTTTGAATGTAAATTGGCTCCGCTGTGGGAATGAGAATTTTCTAGGGATTAATGAAGAAGAACATCCCACTGTGAGATTTGATATCTGCAGGGAAAATAAAGATGAAGAATATAATGACATAAATATGAACTCTAACTTAAGTTTTCTGATTTTTTTAACCAAAGAGCTGAGAGTTTTATTCATGTGAGACAAAGCATTTGAAAGTAAATTGCCCAATCAGTGGCTCCCTTTCCATTGTTCCGCTCCCACCTGGACACAATAGCATTGTTGGCCCTGCATTCACATTCATTCACTCCCACATTTCTGGAATGAATGAGCCGCATCAGTTCAGACCTCATTGACTGTAAATCCTTTAACTTTAAAAATAAAATAGGGGCATAGCTCTTAGTTCTTTGTCATAAATCCAAAACTTCTTTATTTATGGCAGCCTCAAACATCAGTTTTAATTGTTATGCCAGGAGCAATAGTTTCCAGTAATATGAGTGAACCTACCTAATTTTGCTGCTCCTCTTAGTTCTTTTAATTTTTTTTGTGTGTGTCTCAAAAAGAATGCACAGGACTAAAGATCTATATGTTAATGAAACTCCCATATTTCTATCATTCTATCTGCAACAAAAATAGATGATAGAATATATAGTAGACAGATAGAATATACAGTAGACATCTGTTGTATGAAAAATATACTATAAATATAAGTGAAGTACATTATATTATACTATAAATGTAAATTAAGTAAAGCTAAACTTTATAAGTAGAATCTCTAAACTTTTGGAGTTTATGTGAATTTTCAGAGAAAGAACATACAGGTTTTAAATATAATAATGACATATAAAACAAGCATGCTGGGAACATATACTAATCAATTTCCTTTTAAGTTTCTGTAAATATCAAGTTATGTTCGCTGTCAACCACAATTCTTTTCTAACAAATATTTTATTAGCTAGAAATATCAGTTTTAATTCAATGTGGTTGAAGTAACTCTGTAAACATTTAAAAATATTCTCTAGCTAATCCAATGAGACTTTTATTTTCAGAAATAATATGAGAGACTTCAAATGGTGGCTAGATTTGCATCTTCCACTGATACTTTCTCTTCAATGAGAAATTTAAGTTTAAGGAATATAGGATTTTTTCACTGCCACATGGCGGATATTTGTATGTAAATACAAATTATCTAGGATTTCTGTTGTTTTAGTGAAGAGCTGACCAAATGAAAGGATAGAAACGTAATCTGAATAAATTCAGGGACAGCGAGGGTGAAGGGACCGTGGCATCCGTCAGCACATGGATGAGGGAGGCTGGTTTGGCTGATAAAACTTACTAGGCAGCTTATCCTTCCTCTCTCAGCTCCACACGTGTGTCCTTCCAAAATCGGAGCAGTCAGGGGTATGATCCTTTCAGTAATAAAAGAGTCACAATTTTGTCAGGGGACTAAAAGTTGCTGGTGTACTCTCCTATAACCTCTGCAAGAATTGGCCCTCTGACTGCAATTTGTAATAAGCATAATTTGATTATATTAATAGATCTTACATATTTTAGAAGGAATGGGGTTGATTAACTCTAAATTGAAGCTTTATTCTGAATTTAAAAATCGAAATGTTATTTGGTTCAGATGTTTTTGTTTTCAAATAATTATCCTATTTAGAATAATTTTTCTCCAACACTTACTAGTCATGGTTTATTCTACTTCATGACAAGAAGCCTTACGGATAGATGTAAAACAAACAGACAAACAGAGGAAATATCATCATTTCATCTGAAATAAGTTAGTGACTTGGAACTTGAGGGAGAGGCATCTGGTGGCCAACCACGGCGTACTTTCTCCCTTTCCTTAGTCACAGAATATTGACTTTCAACAGGTCACACTTCCTCCTGGAATGAAAAAATACACTTCTCAGCATCCCATGCAGGTAGGTGTGTCTTATGACTAGGTTCTGGACAAGGAAATGTAGAAGGAACAATCGAAAAAAGAAAGAGCTCACTGAAATTACAGCCATGATGGCTGATACACAGGTTCAATGGAGCTGGAAGATGACAGAGTAACAAATTTCCCAGAAAGGAAAAAAAAACACATGAAAAGAGATAAAATGGAGAGAAAAGATAAGAACTTAGAGGATCAATCCAGGAGTGTCCACATTCATTTAGGAAACATTCCAATTAGGAGACAAAATGGCAGAGAACGGATAATGAAGAAACTATACAGGGACGTTTCGCAGAAACAAATGACATGATTCTCAAGTTGGAAATGACTCACTGCATCTCCAGCCCAACGAATGAAACAAGACCATACACAAAGGAACAGCGACACTGCAGGTTAGACCGGTGCTTCTCCAATGTTAACCTGCACACGAATCACCGGGAGATCTTGTTAAGATGTGGAGTCTGACTCAGGCGGTCTGAGGTGGAACCACAGCTCTTCTTTTCCAACAAACTCTCAGATGATGCTGATGCTGCTGGTTCCCTGACTACACTTTGAGTTACAAAATGCTAGCAGATGGGAGTCATGCCTTCGAAATTCCAAGAGAAAATGTTTTGAAACCCAGAATTCTATGTCCTGCCAATTTATGAGTCAAGTGTGAAGGTAGAACCAAGACATCTCAAACACAAGGACCTCAAATGCTATCTCCTCTGTCTGAAGCTAGCAAAATGAGGGATGCACCAAGAAGGAAGAAGACATGGGACCTAGGAAGAAGTGATCTAATGCTGCAAAATGGTGACTTTGGTCATGAGACTTAGAGAGTAATCTGAGGGAAAAACTAAAATACCGTATAAGAAAATAATAAAGCAATGATCCATTCTAGGAAAATCCGTATAAGTTGTACAAGAGATGATTGATAATCGTGGTGTACCACTTGGCTCAGGAGTGATCTATTTTATTGTTACACTATGAGCAAATACTACTCTGACAAAAATAAAAATAAGCAAAAATTATATGTCAGTATACATGTACTATATGTGTATATATATACACACGCATATATCATCTATATTTTTAAATATATATAAATGCATATATTAATATATGTATTTTACATGTAAAATTGTTTTCCTGTAATCAGAAACAACTGCAAAAGAAAAGCTACAAGAGTTAAAAGTTATTGCTTCTGAAGACCAAGTGGATAGAGAGTGGGATAAATTGGGGATGAGAGGCAGCTTCAGTTAGTTGTGAACCTTTCAGGACTATTTTATTTTTATATAATAAGCAAATATTACATTGATAAAAATAAAAATAAACTACAAAAATAAAACAATCTGTATAGGTCCTATTTTAATATGATCAAATCTTAAATACCACTGTGAGCCAAACCCCTCTATACTTGACTTATCGCTGTAGACATATTAATTTGGGACATTGTCTTTGATAAACACCTGACCTGGAATGTGCAAAATTATGTTAATTTATTAACTCACAATAATATGATAGACTTTAAGATATATATTTTTAATGTTGCTAATAGTAGTAACTTTAAATATTAGGCATGAAACTCACTTTATATATATTTGCATTTTAATTGTACTTCATGCTGTAACTGGAGGGCTGATGTTTAATTTGCTATTTTAAAAGTTACTAAATTTTATGTTTTCTATTTGACAGGAGGGTCTACCAAAAAAAAAAAAAAAAAAAAGCCAAAACACACATGCAAAATTAATCAGTTTCTTCTTTCAAGCATGGAAAGTACCAACTGAACTTGACATTACAAATAGAGAAACTTAAGTTTTGGTATAACTCTTTCCTGATTTTGGAAAATAAAGTTTTAAATACAATTTAAAATTTTAAAATTCATGAAATACATTTTATTTATACAGTAATAATAAGACAGTCTCATAGTCTGTAAGATATTTTTAAATGGAAACAATAATACTTTCTGTTTATTTATAGATAATAAAACCCTTGGTAATCCTAACACATTAATAAAATATTATTAATATTTAATTAATGGTATTAATAAAATATTATTAATATTTAATTAATGGTATTAATATTATATTAATTCCTAATCTGACAGTTGGGCCTTGGGGCTAGATATTTTTAAAATTTAGAATTTTCCAGATTTTAAAAATATAATTAGTGGCATATATCATATTTGACCTAATACGGTCTAGATTAGGTCTAGAGCAGCATGCTGTGATAAAACTTATTGTTTACCTGCCTGTATTTATAAATATTCATATTGCATGGGGCAAATTAAGACTAGATAGACCCTCAAGTTAGTTGTTGTTAGTTTTTCCACTGATAGAATTTAGATCACTTCCAGTTTTATCAGCATATTGGTTAGGAACCAATTTTTCTGTTTTTAGAAACTTTTGGACGTTGGACTGGTGGATAAGGAACCATGGACATGGAGTGTCAAAAATTGAAGGAAAACACTTGTTATCAGAAAATTGTAGAAAATAATTCTTCAAGTGCTTTGTTTGCTCTTTTGAACCACATAATTTGTCTAGTTGCCCAGATACTGTATTTGCTTTAGAACCTAGTCTTTGAACCAAAATGTCTTGCCAAGATTATTTCTGAGAATACTGATATATGTATGAATATGTAGACTGTCTGTTTTTGAACAGGGACTTGCCAGAACTCTAAAAGTATGTATGTGTCAGAAAGGAGATTTGGTAATATTTTTCACTTGAGATACTTCCAATATACTCTTCTGACTTTTAAAATTTAAATTAAATAACTTTGCTACGAAAATTCATATGTATTTAAATTTTTGAGATAATCAAAAGAGACATTTCTTTAAATTTTGAAGGACAACATATATACATTCCTGCTGGTCTTCAATTAAGAAAAATTGGAAGATTATTGTTATAGTAATAACAACATCAGTAATAATAATAACCTTTATTTAAAGGACATTTAATCTGACCCAGATATTTTAATAGAGACTTTGTATATTTTGTCTCATTAGTCTTTACAACAACTTTATGAGATACCCATTATTCTCATTTAATAGATTAAATACGGAGGCATTAAATAATTTGTCCAAAATTTCACAGCTAACAAGTATTAACCAAAGTATGGAATCCAAATCTCTTTATTCAATATAATATATTCAGGATGAAAAAATCCACGCTGGGAGCTAATTACTTAAAGTAGTAAATTACTATATAAGTAAATTACTCAAATTATACAATTTTCAACTCAACAGCCAAATTGAATGTATCATACTGAGATAAACATTAAAAGTAGTGGAGCACAACTTGGCTGGAGATGTTACAGCCGCCTAATTTTTCCCTCACTCCACAGAGTGATTGTCACGTAGCAAATACTCGACATCCTCCTCCACACTTGTTATTTCTCCTCTTTTTGATAATAGCCATTCTGACAGGTGTGAGATGATGTCTCATTGTGGTTTTGATTTGCATTTCCCTAATGATTAGTGATGTCAGATGGGTGGCTGCCACAGGAGAGGGGGCTTGAGGCGTGGGCAAAATGGGTGAAGGGGGTGGAGAGGTACAAACTTCCAGTTATACAGTAAATAAGTCAGGGGGATGTAATTTACATCATGGAGACTAGAGTCAATAAAATATTGCGTATTTACAGTTGCTAAGAGAGCAGATCTTGAGAGTTCTTATCATAAGAAAAAGATTTTGTACCTTCGTATTGTGTGGATGGTAACTAGCTCTATTGTGGCGATCACTTCACAATGTATATAAATATCAAGTCATTACGTTGTACACCTGAAAATACTATAATGTTATATGTCAATTATACTTCAATAAAAATAAATAAATAAATACTTGTGGATTTGCACTATGCAAAGAAAAAATACTCAATAACTATATGTTGAATCAAAGTATTGGGCTGTAAAAAATGTATAAGATGTAGTCCTTGTCCTCTAGTAAAGAACTCGCCACATTACTGTACGACAAAAGTTTTACTGTCAGCTGGAACCAAGTTGAGTGGGAGCCTAGATCTTCTCAGTTCTTTCTACTGAGAAATATACCATGAGACTCGTTGACAGACTTGGTTTCAACAACTTTGCTGAGTAAACAGCTCTTTCCTTTTAACAACTGTCACATGGCACAGCTGTTTTTATACATTTTAACTGGCAAGTAATGGTAAAATAATATTTTCATATTGATAGAGTATAATTGACATTTGAGAACACTGTTCAAGAAAATTATAAAACATTTTGAAAAGAAATTATAATTCAGAATAAAATTACAACACAGTATGACAGAAATAACCAACTACATAAACGATCCAAATACCCCCTGCTTCCGCAAATGCATAGCCTCTACCCATTATCAACATCATCCACTAGAGTGGTACATTTGTTACAACTGCTGAATCTACGCCGACACTTCATTGTCACCCAAAGGCCAGAGTTTACATTAAGGTTCACTCTTGGTGTTCTACATTCGATGGGTTTGAACAAATGTATAATGACACGTATCCACAGTTATAGGATTATACAGAGTAGTTTCACTGCCCTAAAAATCCTCTGTGTTCCACCTATTCATCCCTCCTTCCTACCTAACCCCTGACAATCACTGATCTTTTTACTGTCTCCATAGTTTTGCCTTTTCCAGAATGTTATGTAGTTGAAATCATACAGTACGTGGTATTTTCAGATTGGCTTCTTTCACTTAGTAATATTCATGTAAGTTTTCTCCATGTGTTTTCATTGCTTGTTAGCTCATTTCTTTGTAGTGCTGAATAATATTCCGCTGTCTGGCTGTACCACAGTTTGTTTATCCATTCACCTACTGAGGACATCTTGGTTGCTCCCAAGTTTTGGCAGTTATGAATAAAGCTACTATAAACATTTGTGTGCAGATTTCTGTGTGGACATAAATTTTCAATTCCTTTGTGTAAATACTAAAGTGCATGATTGCTGGATCTTATGGTAAGAGTGTGTTTAGTTTCGTAAGAAATCACTGTACTGTCTTCCAAAGTGGCTGTATCATTTTGAATTCCCACCAGCAATGAATGAGAGTTTTCTGTTGCTCCACGTCCTTCCCAGCATTTGGCATTCAGTGTTCTGGGTTTTGGTCATTTTAATAGATGTGTAGTGGTATCTCATTGTTTTAATTTGCATTTCCCTCTTGATATATGCTGTGAGCATCTTTTCATGTGCTTATTTGCTATCTGTATATCTTCTTTGCTGAGGTATCTGTTAAAGTCTTTGGCCCATTTTTAAATCAAATTGTATTGTTGAGTTTCTTTTTTTTTTTTTTAAAGATTTTATTTTATTTATTTTTCCCCCCAAAGCCCCAGTAGATAGTTGTATGTCACAGCTGCACATCCTTCTAGTTGCTGTATGTGGGACGCGGCCTCAGCATGGCCGGAGAAACAGTGCGTCGGTGCACGCCCAGGATCCGAACCCGGGCCGCCAGCAGCGGAGCGCGCGCACTTAACCTCCAAGCCACGGGGCCGGCCCCTGTATTGTTGAGTTTTAAGAGTTCTTTTTATATTTTGGGTAACAGTCGTTTATTAGATATGTCTTTTGCATATATTTTCTCCTAGTCTGTAGCTTGTCTTTTCATTCTCTTAATACTCTTTCACAGAGCAGAAATTTTTAATTTTAATAAAGTAAAGCTTGTCCGTTCTTTCTTTGGTGGATCGTGCTTTGGTATTGTATCTAACAAATCATCACCAAACCCTAGGTCATCCAGATTTTCTCCTATGTGATCTCCTAGGAGTTTTGTTGTTTTGGGTTTTACATTTAGGTCTCTGATTCACTTTGAGTTAGTTTTGTGAAGGGTATAATGTCTATGTCTAAATTCATTATTTTGCATGTGGATGTCCAGTTATTCCAGCACCATTTGTTTAAAGGACTACCTTTGTTCCATTGTATTGCCTTTGCTCCTTTGTCAAAGATCAGTAGACTGTATTTACAGGGGTCTATTTCTAGGCTCTGTATTCTATTTCTTTGATCTGTTTGTCTATTCTTTTGCCACTATCACACTGTCTTGATTACTGTAGCTTTATAGTAAGTCTTGAAGTCGGGTAGTGTCAGTCCTCCAACTTTGTGCTTCTCCTTCAATCTTGTGTTGGCTATTCTGGGTCTTTTGCCTCTCCATACAAACTCTAGAATCAGTGTATAGATATTCATAAAATAACTTGCTTGATTCTGACTGGAATTGCATTGAATCTATAGGTCAAGTTGGGAAAAGACTGGCATCTTGTCAATATTGAGTCTTCATATCCATGAACATGGACTGTCTACATTTTTTTTTTTAATGATGTTTTAATGGTTTCTAACATTGTGAAATTTTGGGTTGTACATTTTTGTTTGTCCATCACCACATATATGACTCCCTTCACCCCTTGTGCCCACCCCCCACCCCCACTGCCCTGGTAACCACAGTCCAGTTTTCTCTGTCCATGTGTTGGTTTATATTCCACATATGAGTGAGATCATACAGTGTTTGTCTTTCTCTTTCTGGCTTATTTCACTTAACATAATACGCTCCAGGCCCATCCATGTTGTTGCAAATGGGACGATTTTGTCTTTTTTCATGGCTGAGTAGTATTCCATTGTATATATATACCACATTTTTTAATCCAATCGTCAGTCGAGGGACACTTAGGTTGCTTCCACTTCTTGGCTATGGTGAATAATGCTGCAATGAACATAGGGGTGCATAAGCCTCTTTGGATTGTTGGTTTCAGGTGCGTTGGATAGATTCCCAGTAGTGGGACGGCTGGATCATAGGGCATCTCTATTTTTAATTCTTTGAGGAATCTCCATACCGTTTTCCATAGAGGCTGCACCAATTTGCATTCCCACCAGCTGTGTATGAGGGTTCCCGTTTCCCCACATCCTCTCCAACATTTGTTGTTTTTTGTCTTGGTGATTATAGCCATTCTAACAGGCTTGAGGTGATATCTTAGTGTTGTTTTGATTTGCATTTCCCTGATGATTAGTGATGTTGAGCATCTTTTCATGTGCCTATTGGCCATCTGTATATCTTCCTTGAAGAAGTGTCTCTTCATTTCCTCTGCCCATTTTTTGATCGGGTTGTTTGTTTTTTTGTTGTTCAATTGTGTGAGTTCTTTATATATTATGGAGATCAACCCCTTGTCAGATGTATGTTTTGCAAATATGCTCTCCCAGCTGGTTGGTTGTCTGTTCATCTTGATTCTGGTTTCATTTGTCTTATAAAAGCTCTTTAATCTGATAAAGTCCCACTTGTTTATTTTTTCTTTAGTTTCCCTAGTCTGGGTAGGCATGTCATCCGAAAAGATTCCTTTAAAATCAATGTCAAATAGTGTGTTGCCTATATTTTCTTCTATGAGTTTTATAGTTTCAGGTCTCACCTTCGGGTCTTTGATCCATTTTGAGTTAATTTTTGTGAATGGCGATAGCACATGGTCCACTTTCATTCTTTTGCATGTGGCTGTCCAGTTTTCCCAACACCATTTATTGAAGAGACTTTCCTTTCTCCACTGCATGTTCTTAGCACCTTTGTTGAAAATTAGCTGTCCGTATATGTGTGGTTTTATTTCTGGGCTTTCAATTCTGTTCCATTGATCTGTGTGTCTGTTTTTGTACCAGTACCATGCTGTTTTGATTACTATTGCTTTGTAGTATGTTTGGAAGTCAGGGATTGTGATGCCTCCTGCTTTGTTCTTTTTTCTTAGGATTTCTTTAGCTATTCGGGGTCTTTTGTTGCCCCATATAAATTTTAGTATTCTTTTTTCTATTTCTGTGAAGAATGTCATTGGGATTCTGATTGGGATTGCATTGAATCTGTAGATTGCCTTAGGTAATATGGACATTTTAACTATGTTTATTCTTCCAATCCACGTGCATGGGATATCTTTCCATTTCTTTATGTCATCATGGATTTCCCTCAATAATGTCTTGTAGTTCTCATTGTATAGGTCCTTCACCTCCTTGGTAAGATTTATTCCTAGGTATTTTATTCTTTTGATGCAATTGTAAATGGTATTATCTTTTGAGCTCTCTTTCTGTTAGTTCATTATTAGCATATAGAAATGCAACTGATTTTTGTAGATTGATTTTGTACCCTGCAACTTTGCTGTAGTTGTTGATTGTTTCTAATAGTTTTCCAACAGATTCTTTAGGGTTTTCTATATATACAATCATGTCATCTGCAAATAGTGAGAGTTTCACTTCTTCATTACCTATTTGGATTCCTTTTATTCCTTTTTCTTGCCTAATTGCTCTGGCCAAAACCTCCAGTACTATGTTGAATAGGAGTGGTGAGAGTGGGCAGCCCTGCCTCGTTCCTGTTCTCAGAGGAATGGCTTTCAGTCTTTCCCCATTGAGTATGATGTTGGCTGTGGGTTTGTCATATATGGCCTTTATTATGTTGAGGTACTTTCCTTCTATTCCCATTTTATTGAGAGTTTTTATCATAAATGGATGTTGTATCTTGTCAAATGCCTTCTCTGCGTCTATTGAGATGATCATGTGGTTTTTATTCTTTGTTTTGTTGATGTGATGTATCACGTTGATTGATTTGCGGATGTTGAACCATCCCTGCATCCCTGGTATAAATACCACTTGATCATGGTGTATGATCTTTTTAATGTATTGTTGTATTCGGTTTGCCAATATTTTGTTGAGGATTTTTGCATCAATGTTCATCAGCGATATTGGCCTGTAATTTTCTTTCTTTGTATTGTCTTTGTCTGGTTTTGGTATCAGGGTGATGTTGGCCTCATAGAATGATTCAGGAAGTGTTCCATCTTCCTCTATTTTTTGGAATAGTTTGAGAAGGATGGGTATTAAATCTTCTTTGAATGTTTGGTAAAATTCACTGGAGAAGCCATCTGGTCATGGACTTTTATTTTTTGGGAGGTTTTTTGATTACTATTTCAATCTCTTTACTTGTTATTGGTCTATTCAGATTCTCCATTTCTTCTTGGTTCAATTTTGGGAGGTTGTATAAGTCTAAGAATTTATCCATTTCTTCTAGATTGTCCAATTTGTTGGCATATAATTTCTTATAGTATTCTCTTATAATCCTCTGTATTTCCATGGTATCCATTGTAATTTCTCCTCTTTCATTTCTAATTTTTTTTATTTGAGCCTTTTCTCTTTTTTTCTTAGTAAGCCTGGCTAAGGGTTTGTCTATTTTGTTTATCTTCTCGAAGAACCAACTCTTTGTTTCATTAATCCTTTCTACTGTTTTTTTGGTCTCAATATCATTTATTTCTGCTCTGATTTTTATTATTTCTCTCCTTCTTCTGGCTTTGGGCTGTGTTTGTTCTTCTTTTTCTAGTTCTGTTAGGTGTAATTTAAGGTTGCCTATTAGGGCTTTTTCTTGTTTGTTAAGGTGGACTTGTATCGCTATGAGTTTCCCTCTCAGGACCGCTTTTGCTGCATCCCATATGGTTTGATATGGCATGTTATCATTTTTGTTTGTTTCCAGATAGTTTTTGATTTCTCCTTTAATTTCATCAATGATCCATTGGTTGTTCAGTAGCATGTTGTTTAATCTCCACATTTTTGTCACTTTCCCAGTTTTTTTTTCGTGGTTCATTTCCAGTTTCATAGCCTTATGGTCTGAAAAGATGCTTGTTATGATTTCAATCTTCTTAAATTTATTGAGGCTTGCTTTGTTTCCCAACATATGGTCTATCCTAGAGAATGTTCCATGTGCGCTTGAGAAGAATGTGTAGTCAGCTGTTTTTGGATGGAGTGCTCTGTATATGTCTACTAGGTCCATCTCATCCAGTTTTTCATTTAAGTCTAATATTTCTTTATTAACTTTTTGTCTGGATGATCTATCCATTGTTGTAAGTGGGGTGTTAAGATCCCCTACTATTATTGTGTTGTTGTTGATTTCTCCTTTTAGGTTTGTTAATAGTTGCTTTATGTACATTGGTGCTCCTATGTTGGGTGCATATATATTTATAAGTGATATGTCTTCTTGATGGAGTGTCCCTTTTATCATTATATATTTCCCTTCTTTGTCTTTCTTAACCTGTTTTATCTTGAAGTCTACTTTGTCTGATATGAGTATGGCAACACCTGCTTTCTTTTGTTTGCCATTAGCTTGGAGTATTGTCTTCCATCCTTTCACTCTGAGCCTGTGCTTGTCTTTAGTGCTAAGATGTGTTTCCTGAAGGCAGCATATTGTTGGGTCTTGCTTTTTAATCCATCCTGCCACTCTGTATCTTTTGATTGGAGAGTTCAATCCATTTACATTTAGGGTAATTATTGATATATGAGGGCTTAATGTTGCTGTTTTGTCTCCCTTATTTTCTGGTTCTTTTGCATTTCCTTTGTTTCTTGTCCCATTTGTTTTGGACTGCCAATTCAGTTTGGTTGTTCTGTCTTATGATTCTTCTAGTTTTCTCTTTGTTTATCATATGTGGTTTTGTTTTGATTATTTGTTTAGTGGTTACCTTGAGGTTTGGGCAAAAAATCTTGTGTATGAGATAGTCCATTATCTGATAGCCTCCTATTTCCTTATACTAAGTCAATTCAGTCACTTTCCTCTTCCCCTTCTAAGTTGCTCTTGTTATACCTTATTCTATCTTGTGTTGTGGCTGTGTGTTTACAGTGATGAGGTTAAATTTATTTTTGGTGAATTTCTTCCTTTGATCTTTGAGTTTAGTATTTAAGTGGTTGCTAACCTATTCCGGTAAAGATCTACTATTTCTCTGATTTTGTCTACCTACTTTTCTGCTTCCTCCAAGCTTTGTGTTCCCTTTCTCTTCTTTTTTTCAGGCCTGAAGGCCTTCTTGAGTATTTCTTGTAGTGGGGGTCTCGTGGCCATGAACTCCCTTAGCTTTTGTTTATCTGGGAGAGTTACTATTTCTCCATCATATTTGAAGGATATTTTTGCTGGATAGAGTATTCTTGGCTGAAAGTTTTTGTCTTTCAGTATTTTGAATATATCATTCCAGTCTCTTCTAGCCTGAAAAGTTTCTGTTGAGATATCCGCTGAGAGCCTGATGGGAGTTCCTTTGTACGTTATTTTTTGTTTTTGTCTAGCTGCCCTTAATATTGTTTCTTTGTCGTTGACCCTGGCTAGCCTTACCACTAGGTGTCGTGGTGAAGGCCTTTGTCTGTTAATATATATAGGTGTCCTGTTGGCTTCGCTTACTGGTATTTCCTGCTCCTTCCCCAGATTTGGGAAATTTTCAGCTATTATTTCCTTGAATAGGCTCTCTGTTCCTCTTTCCCTCTCCTCTCCCTCAGGAATACCTATAATTCTTATGTTACATTTTCTAATAGAGTCAGATATTTCTCGGAGTCTTTCTTCATTTCTTTTTAGTCTTAGTTCTCTCTCTTCTTCCATCTGGAGTATATCTGTATTCCTATCCTCTAAAGTACTAATTCTTTCCTCCATATTGTCAGCTCTGTTCTTTAAAGATTCCAGATTCTCCTTTATCTCCTCCATTGTGTTCTTCATCTCCATCAGCACTGATTGGTTTTTCTTTATGATTTCAATCTCTTTTGTGAAGAAACTCCTAATCTCATTGAATTGTTTGTCTGTGTTGTCTCGTATTTCGTTGAGTGTTTTTATGATAGCTATTTTGAAATCTCTGTCATTTAGTTTATGGATTTCTGTGTCTTCGGGGTTGATTTCTGGGTTCTTGTCATTTTGTTTCTGGTCTGGTGATTTCATATATTTTTGCATTGTGGTTCCTGTGTTGGTTTTGTTTTTCCTCATCCTGGAAGTCTCTGGTTGCAATTTACACCTGCTGCCACTGTCTGGTGGTAAAGGGCTGTGTAGTCTAAGCCCCCTGCGCTCTGCCCCGGTTTTTCTGCTGCGATCCGCAGTTTTTTTTTTTTTTTTTCCTGCTGCGATCCACGGGTCCAGTAGTTTGACCAGGTCTGCCTCGGATCGCTATGTCTGGTCTGGTCGAGCTGCAGACTCCGGGTTGCGGGGAGGGGGGAGCTCTCTCTTTTGCCCTCTGGGTTCCTGACATGGGAGGCTTCTCGTTTGCCCCTCTTTATCCGCTGTCTGGGGTGCTCAGATGTTGATGGTAGCCCTGTGGCTCCTCTGAGTCCTCTGTGCGGGAGTTTCCCACTGGCTGAGAGAGTTCGAAGAGCCACGGTTTCCCCGCCGAGGGCCGCCCCTCCCCCCTCTCTGGGAGCCGTGCGGACCGGGATCGCTGATCTGATGGGGAGGGAGCAGAGTTCTCCTTACCTCTCCCCACTTCCTCCTGGGGCCCAGCATGTTCCGCTCTCAGATGTGCGGCAGTGTGGATCCCTCCGCTCTAGGTTTGCACTGTCTGGGATTCCGTTGTTGGTCTGTGGCTGTTGCTTTTGTTGTATCTTGTCGGGGGAAGAGTTCATGGGAAAGCTCACTCCGCCATGATGCTGACGTCACTCTGGACTGTCTACATTTATTTAATTCTTTTTTGATTTTTTTCAACAGTTTTGTGGTTTTCATCATACAGATCTTATACATATTTGTTAGATTTATGCCTAAGTATTTTATTTCTGGAGATGCCAATATAAATGGCACTGTGGTTTTTTTTTTTTTTTTCAGTGAGGAAGATTGGCCCTGAGCTAACATCTGTGCTAATCTTCCTTTATTTTGTATGTGGATCACCACCACAGCATGGCTTGACAGGTGGTATAGGTCCATGCCTGGGATCCAAACCCACTGACATGGGCTGTCAAAGCAGAGCGTGCCAGAGTTAACCACTATGCCTCAGGGCCGGCCCCAATTGTATTGTGCTTTTAATTTCAAATTCCATTTTGTATATTAACCTGGTATCCTGCAAACTTGCTATAATTGCTTATTAGTTCCAGGAGTTTTTTTAATCAATTCCTTCAGATTTTCTACGTAGATAATCATGTCATCTGGGAACAAACACAGTTTTATTTCTTCTTTCTCAATCTGTATACATTTTATTTTCTCTTGTTTTTTTCTTGCATTAGCTAGAACTTTCAGGATGATATTGAAAAGGAGTGGTGAGAAGGCAAATCCTTGCCTTGTTTCTCATCTTAGTGGGAAAGCTTCTAGTTTCTCATCATTAAGTATTATATTAGCTGTAAGTTTTTTGTAGATATTCTTTATCAAGTTGAGGAAATTCCCATCTATTCCTAGTTTTCTGAGAGTTTTTATCATGAATCGGTATTGGATTTTGTCTGCTGTTTTTTCTGCATCTATTGATATGATCATGCAATTTTTCTTGTTTAGTCTCTTGATGTGATGGATTACATTAATTGATTTTCAAGTGTTGAACCAGCCTTGCATATCTGCAACAAATCTCACTTGGTTGTGGTGTATAATTCTTTTTATACATTCTTGGATTAGATTTGCTAATATTTTGTTGTGACCCTTTGCATCTGTGTTCATGAGTTTTCTTTTCTTGTAATAACATTTTTTAAAGGTATTCAAATACATCTCAATTTTAATAAGATCCTTTATGCACATAAGAATTTGCTCTGAAAATTGAAATAGAATATCAAAAAATTTTTATTACAATTCAAATTTTTGAAAACCAGAAACTCTAGTTAATGCACCCTGGCCTAATTATGCTCTAGCCATACCACCCAATTTTTTCTTTACGTTCCTTCCACATAAGTTTCTTTGGTTATTGGAATAATGCTGGCTTCGTAGAATAAGTTAAGAAATAGTTTCTCTGCTTCTAACTTCTGGAAGAAATTGTAAAGAATTGGTATAATTTTTTCCTTAACTGTTTTGTGGGATTCACCAGTGAACCCTTCTGGGCACGATGCTTTCTGTTTTGGAAGGCTATTAATTATTGATTCAACTTCTTTAATAGACATAGGCTTATCCATATTATCTATTTCTTCTTGTGTGAGTTTTGGCAGATTGTATCTTTCAAGGAATTGTTTCATTCATCTAGGTTATCAAATTTGTGGGCATAGAGTTGTTCATAGTATTCCTTAATTATCCTTGTAAGGTCCATGGGATCTGTAGGGATGTCCCTTCTTTTATTTCTGATATTAGTAATTTGTGTCTTCTCTCTTTTTTTCTTAGTTATCCTGGCTTGAGGCTTATTGATTTTATTTATCTGTTCAAAGAACCAACTTTTAATTTCACTGATTTTCTCTCTTGATTTCCCCTTTCAATTTCATTGATTTGTGCTCTAAACTTTACTATTTTTTTTCTGCTTCCCTTGGATTTAATTTTCTATTCTTTCTCTAGTTTCCTAAAGTATAAGCTTAGATGAGTGATTTCAGAACTTTCTTCTTTTGTAATATATGCATTCAATACTACAAATTTCCCTCTAAGCGCTGTTTTCACTGCATCCCACAAATTTTGATAAGTAGTGTTTTTATTTATATTTAGTTCAAAATACTTTTTACTTTCTCTTGAGATTTCTTTTTAACCTATGTGTTATTGAGAAGTATGTTTAATCTCTACTTATTTGGGATTTTTCCAGTTATCTTTCTGTTATTGATTTCTAGTTTAAATCTACTGTGTTCTGAGAGCAGATATTGTATGATTTCTATTCTTTTAAATTTATTAAGGTGAGTTTTATGGCCCAGAATATGGTCCATATGAAATCTTTTAGGTTAATTCAGTTTTTAAGATAATACTTAGTTTTATTAACTGTATAATATTGAAATATTTTTTGTGCCTAGGAGCATATTTCTTAATCCACAAAATCTCAACATTAATTGAACCATTTCCTTGAATAAATAGTGTATTGTTGTCATACATAGTTGACTATTGGAAGATAATCCATCAAATATTTTGATCAGAAATGTTTATAAAGAAAGAGCAAAAGAATAAAGTAAAAAAAACTAAAAAATGAAAAAGCAGACTGAAGAATGAATAATGATTATTTTATTAGTAAATTTTGAAGTTAAGAAAGCATTCTTTAGCTAGAATTTTGTATAGTAAAAAACAACAACAACAAAAATTCATGACTTATCCCCTAATATATTTCTCTGTAGTTTGTAAACATATTTTTTTGATGTTTGCAACAACATTATAGTTTCAAGTTTTAGGTGATACTAGTAATTATATTTGATTAAGAAACAGTGCAGCTACTGAAGGCTGGGAGTAGGCGTGGAAGAGCTGAGAAAAACCCTCCAACACCAGCCAGGCTTTCACCTCCTAAGAGTCAGAGGCTGAGGCAGCCCTCAGAAGGCTAGAGTAGGGCAGCAGGGTGGAGGAAAACCTCTGGGGTACAGAAACCCAGGGACAAGCCTGGAAAGCAAAGAAAACTCACCAGTGATTAAAAATGCTGGCAGCCAGGCTATTATATTTTCAAAATCAAAAGTAGAGCAAGATGCTGCGTGCTTCAGACAGCTGGAAGTTAGGCTACCAATTACAAAGAGAGAACTGGAGTCACGACAGTGCTCAGGTTCCAAGCCCTATTGAAAGTATGATTCTGGACCCTCTCTAACATTGTTTGAACCAGAGGTGAACCAAATATGACTAAAAAACAACCAAGAAAACTCAGACTCAGCTCAACTCCAGATTAGATGGATTCAGCAGCACATCCTTCTGTTGGTGGCTATGCATACAGGATATACAAATACACCACATACATAAATGCTTGGAAGGAAATGAACCGAAGTGGTAAGCATACTAAACTCAGAAGAGCGGAGTTTTGGAATTTTTACCATTATCAAGGATTAATTTTTAAATAGGAAAACAGTATTTTTATTTAAAAAGTTTAAGAAGTAAAGTATGGTTTTCCCTATTTCCTTCTTTGATTATTATTCATTAACTTTGCCTCCATTAAAACACATCACATATTGATCATTCTAACTTCTCCCAGAAATAGGTTCTGACCAAGACTGCCTTAACGTTCCCCTCAACTTGCCTAAACTTTAGGCAGGTTTATTCTTGACTATGGCTCCCTGACTTCTCTTTTCTTAGAGCATTTACTTTAGAAAACTTGTAATTCTAAATTCTTTCTCTGCCTCTTTGAGATGTAAGTCTTTTTAAAAGTCTCCTGCTGGTTTTACAACCCAGGAATGTCTTACTCAAGGACCTGGAAGCCATCCCTTTGTAATGTAATTATCAAGGAAGATAGTGGCCCTATTTCTCAGTGGGAGGGGAGGAGCCTAACTTCACTAAGCATTAGTTACTAAACACAGATGACCTAATTTCATTGACCAACCTCTCCTGTACTTTTCTACTATCTTACCTGAGCACTTAAAAATCCTCCTGCTTTGATTTCAGTGGAGCTGGGGCTGGCCAGGTGGCACAAGCGGTTAAGTGCACGCACTCCACTGTGGCGTCCCAGGGATCACTGGTTCGGATCCCAGGTGTGCACCAACACACTTGGCAAGCCACACTGTGGCGGTGTCCCATATAAAGTAGAGGAAGATGGGTACAGATGTTAGCCCAGGGCCAGTCTTCTTCAGCAAAAAAAAGAGGAGGATTGGCATCGGATGTTAGCTCAGGGCTGGTCTTCCTCACACACAAAAAAAAGAATTTATTTCAGTGGAGCTGAGTTCAATCTCTCTCCTATTACAGTAGTCTTGAATAAAATCTTCCTTATCTATTTAACTATGGTGCAAATTTCTTTAACAATTCTTATGAATTTCAGGCAAAATTGCTTATCATCAATAATGGGAAGATAAAAGGAAGATGTAATGTTGTCTCTTTACACTATTATATTCATGCACTTTGGTTGTTTGGCTATAATTTTTATTTTTGCTATTTATGGATATTACTCTGGGCTTTCAAACTATTTGACTGTGTTCTTTTTAGCATTTACTTATCTTAAAACTCCATTTTCTTCCTATCATCACATTACCTAACGTAAATTCTGCATAATGATTTAAAAGATATAATTGAATATTGTTTTATATTAACCATTCAGCAAAGAATGCAAATGTGAAGTCATATGAAAATGCATAATAATCCAACATCTAAAATTTATCATTAAAATAATTATGTTGAGTGTTTTATTTTTTGGAAAAACATGTTAATGCACAGCAAAAACTATTCTGGCATCAATAAAAACCATTACACATATACCGTGATGGTTTAGCTCAATTGGTTTTGAGAGGTACCACTGGCAAAGAAGTTTCGAGTTCTGTATGGGAACATAATGATTAGCTTGTTATTTTCTCTTTCCTTGCCAAAGATTGCATCCTTAACTCCAAAAGCAGTCAGTTGTTTTACAAATGTGTGCATTTGGTCAAACAATTTCATTTAAAATGAGAATTCAGTCACATTGAGATGTCAAATCAATCATGTGTTCAGCAAGTGAAGCAGTTCCTCCCTAGATTGGCTTAAATTTTTTCCATCCAGACTCCTAATGGTTTTAATAGACCAGGGAAGAAGTTCTTTCTAAATGTTTTTATTTGGTAGCTATATAAATGCCCAAACAATTTTCTAAAGCTGTGATGTACTCTGTCCTTTTATGAAATAGGTTCCTATTAAAAAATTATTCTCTCCTTTCTAAAATCTGATACTCCAGTGCAACAGCTCTAGCTAAGGGCTCTAGAAACTGCTTAATACGGAATTCATTGAATTCTGTTCCGTCGTTGTCTTATTCGAGCTGTCTGTGTATTAGATACTGCTGACAAAGATTTTACTTTTCTTTTTGTTGTCATTGTTCATTTGCCTTAATTTCTACTTATTTATATTTATTAAGTATACTTGGATATGTATGTCATTAATGTTTGTTGAATCCAGAGTTTGCTATTTATATGTAATGAGATGTTAAATTGATATCAGATATAAAAATGAGCTTAAGACAGATCCTGCAGCATGAAGAATTTACAAAGGAAATGTTTTAAAACCCAATTAGATGAAGCTAATGTGGACACCTTGGCTGGTCTGAGAAATACAGAAGGGTCAAAGAGTGGAGCAAGGGATCTTCCACCTTCACCTTCAACCTAGGGAGGCAGATTTCCAGGGGAAACTTGGAAGAGCTTGAAATCCGTTGTGTGTAGTGGAGAGACAAGGCTGTGGGGTGCCCGTCTGAGAATGCTGACAGATCCTGGGATTTCCGAGTGAAGTGGCTGCACTGGTGGCCAAAGTTTAGAGGTGTCAGGTCTTGTGTGGCATGACTGTCTCCCACTGACCAGATGCAGACAGGCCTGCAGGAGACTGTGCTGGCCTGAGGCTGTTTGGGGTTCTAACCAAAAGATCACTTAGAAGAATGGAGAGATTTCAATAGCAGGAAGCTAGAAGAAAATGCCATTTTTCTGGTGACTATAGAAGGGGTTGCAAGAGAACATCTAGAATAGAGATGCATCAGCCTGGCCAAGGAAACCAGAGGAGAGAGTATCCCAGTGCCCAGCAATGAGAGTCTCTTTAAAATGCATGAACACATCTGTCAAGAGTCAGCTGTAACCATCTTCAAGATCCAGAGAGCCTGAAGTCACACGGCCAGCTAACTCTTCCACTCCTTCACCTTCTTTAGGATTCTTATTATTTATTTGTATTTTATTTTATTAACTGTTTGTTTATGCCTGTTTGTATTTGTCTTTCCCTGGGTTATATTGTTTTTCATTTAAGCTTATGTTCTTTACATCTAATTTATGCATATATATTATGTTAACTATGTGTTTGCCATATCTGCTTCAAATAGTTTTTGCAATGTGTTATTTGCCTTTTATTTTTTTGCATTTTGTATTTACCTTTAAAAAAATGCATTGATGTCTAGTTTATTTGGTCCTTAAATGCTGATCACGTTTAGCAGTGCTTTACCTTTGCGGTGTTTTGCAAACCTGACTATACTGTCTTCCATCACCTAGAATAGGAGTCTGCAAACCATGACCAGGGCCCACAGGCCAAATTTATGAGTCATGTCCTACCACGATCTGGTTTTGCACAGCCCACAAACTAAGAAAGTTTTTACATGTTTAAATGGATTAGATAATAATAATAATTCTTATCACATGAAAATTATATGAAATTCAAATTTCAGTGTCCTTAAAATTTTATTGGAACACACAATTTTTTTATAGCTTGTATTTACACTCTGTTGCTTGAAAAGTAGCATTCCTTACTACGGCATCCCTTGGCATCAGTGTTTCTTTATCCTTTAGACATATGGGTTAGACTGAGCAACACGAAATGCTACCAGAAGAATCAAATACCTTTAAAGATGTGAATATTCACCTTCTTGATTTTCCTGTATGATGTTCTTAGGAAAAAGTGTGAGTCAGTGTGATCTATATTATTGTTTTTCCATTTTCTACCAATTTTTATCCCAGTAAGAAAAGAATAAACTGCAATTTTTATTGTTTGGTTTTGTTTTAATCACAACTTATGAATTATATAATTAGCTTCACTGTGACTGCCAAGGTCAGGAAGTCTGTACAGGATCATTTGTTAGGGTATTGGAGTATTTAGACACAACACATAACGTATTCAAGAATGTCACAGACATAACAATGCATACCAGCTAGTTTCAAATCAACATACCTTCTCCATGTAATGAATCAGTTTTTCCACCCTCGATGCTGAAATGGTGCTAAGAGGAGATGATTTACCTTCATGAAGGGTTTGGTAAAAGTTACCTAACTTCTGGAAGTTAGTAGGTAAATTTCTGAATGGGAGAGGGATTAATTCTAACCACAAGAACAAAACAACCGGCTTTGATCTTCTTTCCTCAATGATTAAGGTTTGAGGAAATAGTAACAAGTAATATATACCGAGTGTCCACTGAGAGCCATGCTCTAAACCAAACAATTTTTATGTTACTTCATTTAATTATCACAGTTATTGTTAACATTTTAAAATGAGGAAACAGTGGCTCAGAAAAGTTAAATAACTTTCCCAGGATCACATCACTATCAAGGGGTGGAGAGTGATCTGTTGTTGTCCCTGGATCGGGCATCAACACGGGAGAAGGGGGTCTGACTCCCGTTACTCCAGAAGTTCTAACTCTGTGAGCAGTGGTGGTAACTGAGCACACGCATCCAGAGTCAGCTCCCCTCTCTCTGTTCAGAAGTCAAGCTGAACTGCACACTGGGACTGAGATGTAGTGGGGGGTGAGGAGGGTGCCGCAAGATCCCACTCCTCCCAGCATCACAACACTCGGCCTGACCACCACTCGACCCTGGGTCCACTAGGCCAAACCTCATTCTGCCCCGTTCCCTACTGTCAGCCTCTATGATGAGTCCCGGCTCCAAGGCTTCCATGCCCTACTCTGGGTCCTTCTCTCCTCTCTCCAACTCTAACTCTCCCTCTGTGTCCTCTCGATTTCTCTGTCCTTAAGCAAAAATCCTCATTTTACTCAACCTCTTCTCTGAATTTACCATTCATCTTGTCACCTTCATGGAAACCTGGCTGTCTCCAGAGGACCCTGCCACCCTATAGCTCTTTCAAATTATGGCTTGTTTTTATTTGTCTGTTTTGTTTTTCCCCCTCTAGCTCTTGTACTGCCAGGATCAAATATCGGCTAGGTATCTTTTTTGGCTATTCCTGATCTTTCCTCCCCTCTTCCCTAAAACCTCCAATATTTGACTTTTGTGTCGTCAGATTAATACCCTGCTACTGCCATTCACCCTCAGGTAATTGCCTCTCATTTCTTCATGATCTTAGGTCCTTACTCACTCTTTCTTTCTGATACCACTCTTGTTATACAAGTAGATGATCCTTCTAGCACCTTCCTCTTCCCCAATACTCATGCTCTCCACACTTGCTTAGCTACTCACTCCCATAGCAATTCCCTAGACCTTCCGTTATTGATAACTGGGCCCCTTATGATTTTACCTATGCATCCCAATTGCTAACCAATACCGTTGATCTTTCAAGCTCATTCCCTCTAGAGCCCAGTGCCAACAATCCAGCAGCCCTACTGGACATCTGATCCATCGATCCTCTTGGTGTTCACTATTCTTTCCCTCACTGATGTCCTTTCACCCTTTACCCAGATTAAATCTGAAGGTCAGTCCTTACACAGCTACTACAGGGCTGTCAGCTATAGTTAGTGATTATCAAATAAATTCTTACAAATAAGGGAATATCCGTTGTGAGAACAAGGTTCATACTACACAAAAATGTTCAAGTACTACTTTGGGTGTGGAGGAATCTATAAGGAAGTATCTGTTAAGGTTTGGGGTAAAGTTTGAGTACCCAAATACTACTATCATTAATTCTCCTTCACTTTTGGAATTCTCAACTAAAAGAAGGTGGCACACAAAGAATGAAAGTCATATATGAAATAAGATGACAATTTTATCAGTCCTGTGGAAAGTGTTTAATATGACAAAGCAAAGCTGTGGCAAGGACTGGATTTTTGAGTGTGGCCTAGATAGTGTGCCAAATTGGGCCTTCTTCTTGAATATCCTAAATCTGAATATTTGAACCCACATGCTCACACTTGCTTATGGAAGGAGAGAGTGATATGACTGTGATTACAGGGAAGGGACTAAGTCTATTTACCTAAGCAGCCTCATATTCCGAGAGCTGGATCAGAAAGAAAAAAGGACAGACTTCTCCCAGTAGAAAGAAGCCCTATCCAGGTGGAAACAAAAAGGGGAAGAGAGGCTGATGCATTGATAGTGGATGAGGAGATGAGAGAGAGCGTGCTACCCGTGAGGTACCACAGTAAACTGAGGCATCACTGAATGTGGCCCAGTTGTTTCATATTCTGAGCAATTGGATTAAAACTCCTCTTCCCAGTAAGAGGAAGCAGGAAAGTGCTTAAGAGAGGATAGTTTGAAGGCGGAGGATCAGAGCAATTCATTTGTTCATTCAGTACATTGATTTAATACACTTTATGGTGCTCAGTACTGAAGATGCAATGATAAATTCAATCAAGTCCCTATCCTTGAGAAGAATGCATTTTAAAAGGGGATGCTGGCCACTAACAACAATAAGCTGTGGTTAATGGTATGGCTGTATCAAATTATATGGGAACCTCAACAAATTAGAAATCATTTTTGAGGTGCTGGAAAGGAGATGAGCTTGTTGGCAGAGGCTTTTCAAGATGGACCTTGAGCTGGGAGAGTGTTTGAGATATGTAGCAATTCTCTAGGTAACAGAGGTAAGGCAGAACATGTCAATGGACAGAACTGAATGGACACTGAATACAGGTCAGGTTGCTGTAACAAAGAGAGATGAGACTACAGTGACTTAAAGTGGAGATAAATTTATTTATCTTGATTAAGATTAATGATATCTGCTTAGGTAGACCAAGGCTTTGTTAGTGATTTAGGGATGTCAAAGAGTATTTCTTTATCTCATTGCTGTCTCATTCAAAATTAGGTTTCCATTAGGCTCCTCTTTCTACCATAATGCCTTCTTTCCAGGAGAAAAGTAGAATAAAGCACAAGTCCTATTCCTCTAAAGAAACATCCTGGAAATTTCACACATTTCTTCTCCTCCCTTAGTCAAACCTTAGCCAGATGACTACACTTAGGTACAAAGGTAGATAGGAAATGTAATCTTTTGGTAGTCCATGTGCCCAAATAAAATTCTGGAGTTTCCATTATTAAAGAAGAGGAAGAAGATGGTTCCAGGTGAAAAGAAGCAGTCATTGCCACAGTATGAGAGTGAATTTTCCCCAGATATCTTCTCCATTGTATAGAAATGCTTGTGTTTTCATTTAATATAGAATTTTCAGTGCTCTGTGTCAAATGAAAGACAAATTTTGGACAAGATGGCAGGGAAAATACCATAATACTTTAATCTCTTCTCCAAGTTATTGATTGAAATTCAGAGAGTTGGCAAATGGACTAACATGATTGAGATATTAATTTATGAATGCCTGTGTTGTGGTTAGTTGTTAGTTAACACACTCTCCCTGTCTTCCTGCTGTTTCTTTGGCACTCCTGCTCGGCCTCCTTCTACAGCTCTATCCTCTGTACCTCCTCTAAATGTTGAATTATGGAGGCTCAGTCTTGGGCTCACTTTTCTTTTCAGTCAACATTCTCTCTCTCAAAGACCAGGTGCATTCACGTGTCTTTTACTACCACTCAAGTGCTGAGAACTGTCAAATCTAGAGTGCCAGCTCACACCTGGCATTTTAAGTGCAGCTATGTAGATCCAGCTACCTACTTGATATCTCCACTTGAAAGTCTCTCAAAATTAATATGCACTAAGCTGGATTCTTGATTTCTCCCTAACTCTGAATCTGTTACACAGATGACGTTATTCCACTGCTTAATTTCTGTTCCCTTTGAGAATAAAATCCAAAATTTGTATCTTGCCTGCAAGTTTCTTCATGATCAGAACCCACCTCCTTCTCTAACCTCGTCCCTCACCTGCATAATTAGGAAACCGACCCACTTTGCTCCAGAACTTGGCTTCTAGGTGCACCACAATCTCTCCTATTCCCAAATATTTTTCTGTCTCCCTGGCATGCTCTTCTCACTTTTAGCCTAGCTACAATCTGCTTATTCTTCAGATTGCAGCTTTGTTTTCATTTCCTCAGTCCTGCCTGAAGGAATCCCCAAAATCTAAATCATACTTCTGTCTTTTATTTTCCAAATTATCGTGCTTTGTTGCTTCAGCACATTTACTATTCAGCCCAAGACTTTATATCTTTAACTCTTGATAACACCGAACCCTCCTATGCCAGCTGGCATACACGTTGTTGAACAGTATTTTAATTCTACGTTCTAATCCCCTTATTAGATATTGTTATTATTGTTTTATACAGCCTATGCTTATTCAGGATTATCTATGTGCTTCTCTTTTTCTTTCCTCATTTATTTCTTCTTGCATTTCCGACCTCCTCTTTGAATTATTTTTCTTCTTCCTGCAGGTCATACTTTAAGATTTCTTTTAGTGGAGATCTTTTGGTGGTAAACTCTCCTTTTTGATCATCTGAAGGTGTCTTTTTTTCAATCTTACTTGCTAGGTATACAATTAAGTGTCAACATATTTTTTTTCTAAGCCTTTTAACTATGTTATTTCATTCTCTTCTGGCTTCCATTTTTTATTTTGAGAAGTTGGCTGTCTATTGTTACTTTGTATCTAGTCTCTTTCTTTTCTTGATGCTTTTAACATTTATTTGTCTTGCTTCTTCAATTTCACCATAAAATGATGAGGTGTGGATTTTCTTTTCTTTATATTGTTTAAGACGTTATACTTTTAAATCTGAAAATATGGGTCTTTTATCAATTTTGGAAAATTCTCTGCCATTGTATCTTTAAATCTCTCCATAATTCTCTCTAGTATTTTCCTTTAGGAATTTAGATTCAATGTATGTTAGATCTTCTCACTCTGTGGCTGTAATTTCTTTCAAATTTTGTTTCTCCTTGATGCAATCTGAGTAGTTTTTTAAGAATTGTTTTCCAATTCATTAAATATCTTGAGTAGTTTTCAATATGCTCTTTATCAATATGCTGTTTATCTCTTCCAGTGATTTCTTTTTCTTTTTTTTTGTGAGGAAGATCAGCCCTGAGCTAACATCCATGCTAATCCTCCTCTTTTTGCTGAGGAAGACCGGCTCTGAGCTAACATCTATTGCCAATCTTCCTCCTTTTTTTTTTCCCCCAAAGCCCCAGTAGATAGTTGTATGTCATAGTTGCACATCTTTCTAGTTGCTGTATGTGGGACACGGCCTCAGCAGGGCCGGAGAAGCTGTCTGTCGGTGCACGCCTGGGATCCGAACCTGGGCCGCCAGTAGCGGAGCTCCCGCACTTAACCACTAAGCCACGGGGCCGGCCCCCAATGATTTCTTTTACATTTTTAATTATTACATTTTACACTTATAGACGTTCCTTATGTTTTTTTTTTTTTTTTACATTTGTCTAACCATTTGGGATAGCCTTCTATTTCTTAGTTATGTTTCTAATCCCCTCCTTTATTTCCATAAGCGTATAAAGCACACTAATTTTACATTTAAAGAACAATTCCAATATCTTTAGTCTTCAAAAATCTTGTTCTTCTCTTTAATGTCTCTGCTTACTCTTAGTCTTGGTACCTTGTTTAGTTTTGTGTATTTTTTTGTGTGACCTCATGTTTATTGGAAATTTATCTGTAAGAAATCAATGGGATCTAAGTTGAAGATGCTTTCTTTCTTTTTTTTGAGAGAATGATTACTTTTCTTTTGTTAGATACTTAGGTAGGGTGCCTAGAGGACCATAAACTAACTTATCAGTTAAAGGTTTGTGGGAATTTTTTGTACCCTGAAGTTACTGTAAATTTTAACCCAGGTCCTACATGAAGGCTGGTTTCTGGCTAGAGATTTTTACTTAATATCCCACCACCCCACTCCTTACCTGGGAGTCAAGGCTTTGTCAGACAAGCTTCTTTGTCATTTCCACTTGTGGGACAATTTCTCCCTTAGTTTTCTCCTTTTCCCGAGGTAGTAGCCCTCTGCGGACTCTGGCTGTGTGCGGAGGATCTCTACTTGGACTCCTCACTTTAATTCCTTGTCTTTTGTTGCTTGTGTTCTGCATTAAGACTTACAGCTCCACTGGGGGTCAGCAAATGTCCCCAGGGCAAGCTTGTGGCTCTGGACATATTTTTAACCACTGTGTATTGGCATTCTCATTTCATTTTTGCCTTCTAAAGATTCTCTTTACTTTCTTGTGAGCTTGGCTATCCATTAAAAAAAGATATCTTAATATTTTGAAGATTTTGTGGGGACAAAAATTTCAGGATTTATAGTCTATTATATTATCAGAAATATAAGTGTGCCTGTTCTAAATCATTTTACAGTTGTAATTATCAGTTGGTTATCATTTTCCTATGAAGGCATTACATAATTTAAACAATATGTAGCTCTAGGAATAATAATAGTAGTTACAATAATGCAAATTATTATGAAATTCAAAGAATAGCTGCTGCAAAATTATTTTTGAATTCTCTTATTTTTCTTTTTATTCAGTAACCCCTCTCCCCCACCAAGAAAAACCATGGTCCTCACTTCCATTCCCACCTGTTGGATAATACATCTACAATGTGATTGAGGCCACCCTTGTTACCCCCTGGTCCTTGGTTGCTTCACAGCATTTTGATCAGATAAAGCTTTGATACTCAGTAAACATCACAGGTGCAGGCAAGAAAACCACCATTGCATCACGTTGTGCTTTGCAAATGGACCTAGAGAGAGCCTAAGGAAAACGGTCAATGGGTATGGCTTTTAAGGAGACACTAACGTGTCCATATATATCTTTGCTTTTGAGATTATTACATGTCAAAATGCTTTAACTTGGTAATTGTTGGTCATGGTTTATTAGGTATCTGTCATCACCTCTTTATCATATAAAAGTTCTTCCTAATTGAAGTAATCAAATTTCAGAGATGTAGAACTTAAATTATTTAAGATCATTTATATCTTAAAATAAGTACCTCATGGTTTTAGAAAATTGTCATTGAATATAAAATAATAGCTCTTTAAAGCATTGACATAAGCATAGAAATATGCTTCTATGTGTTTATATGGTAACAGAATAATAAACACTGAAGATGTTTTCTGGAGAGAGAGCGCTGGTGTGTTTGTGTGCATGCACACACATGCAGAACCCCGTGTTGTACGTGACTCTCCATATTTAATCCACTTTCCACGTTGTCCTCTGGCCTCTTAGCATATCATGACTCCATGTTTTGGAATCTATTATGAAGTGACTTGTTTCCTGAGGACACTTTCCATTGAAGAAAAGATGGAAAAAGACGCGAAATAGCTGATGATACTGGAGAGAAGTGCCCTTCTCCACCGCTTGTCACTGTCTTGAGAAGTCTTATCAAGTAACATGAACCCAAGGTAACAGTGCTTCTCTGCTTCTCCCTCCCCACAGTGTTGATCCTCTTTCTTCCTTTGCTTTTGTTCAGATCCTCTGTTTCTCTCCTTCTCTTCTCCTGTTGGCTTATTTCAGACCTGCCCCAGTAATGGCTCTCCCAGCTCCAGCACTTTCCAGTGGTGTGAACTAGGGTGGCTTCCTAATCCTCTTCCAGCCTGGTCTTCTTCATCCACAAAATGAGGACGGCAGTCAGCAGGCAGACAGGAAAGCAGATCATGCCTGGAACATGTTAATGCTTATAATAAGCATTATAAGGAAGGAATAAAGATATAAATATGACTAATAAATAAAAGTATAAAAATAAATAATAAAATGATAGGTTGTGTGAATCACAACACTTTGGTCTTAGACATATTTGAAGTCAGATCATAAGAAAATAGAGTCCAGTCTTGAACATAATTGGCAAAAAGCACACTGAATGATTAAAAATAGAGTGCAGTTCTTCTTTTTAATTACTTTTCTTTCTCTGTTTCACATTGTTCCTAGCTCTGGTAAACGAGAAATCAATTTGACACCAAAATCTATCGGAGGAACTGCGTTCAAGCGTGTGCTGAAAGACTGCTGTGCTGAGAGTGAGCAGCGTCCCTCCCCTTCACTGAAACACTCCCCACCTTGTGGCTGAGACAGGATGTAGGGCCTTCTCCTCATCTCACGTCAAGTTCCTGCTAAACAGAGTTTGACTTTGAAGCCAGCACTGGTCCTACTGCAATGTTTGAAAATGGATGTAGAGCAAAGCAGTGGACTTTTTAAATTGAAATTTAAGCTTAAAATTTTTTATCACTTCTATAATGGAATAAATAGACAATGTTCACTTCCTGGCGTCTAAGAAAAGTCGATAAAGCGCTGCTCCTCCTTAGATATGGAGACTGAAGGTAAATGAACGTAACAATTTTTGTGAAAATCAAACTGTTATTTAACATTGTACTTAAAAAGACTTATTGTTTAGTGGAATTTTATTGTTATTTTCTTTCCTGGGACTCTTACTGAGTTTATTCACTTCACTTCAATCTTCTAGTTCTCAAATTTGTCAGTGGCTAAGAATCAATTGAGATCCTGGGAGAAAATGCAGATTCCTGGGCTCCACCTCTAGAGACTCTGACTCGGGGATCTGGAGTGGCAATCTACTGTATAACAGCCGCCTGGATCAGGGGTCAGGATACTATGGCCTGTGACTCTGGCCAAAATCCAGCCAATGGGCAAAATCCATCCTGTGTCCTGTTTGTCTTTGGAAAGTCTGCTCAGAATGGTTTTTACAGTTGTAATGGTTTGAGGAAAGAAAAAGGGGGGCGGGGGGCAGTGTCTGGGAGAAAAAGAAAGAAAAGAAAAGAAGGAAAAAAAGAAAAAATAGAAGGGAGGAAGAAAGCTAAAGAATATGTCCCACAAAGCCTGAAATATTTATTATCTGGCCCTTTCCAGAAAAGCTTGCCGGCCCCTGCCCTAGATGATCCTGGTTCATCACTGTGAGATATTCAATGACAGCTCACTCTGTGTTGGGCGTGCTTCTTGGCCCTGGTGATGGGGGACACAGAGAAAAAAGAGGTAAAAGCCGGTGTGTAGTCCCCTGTGGGTTGCATTCCAGGTGGGACAGATAACAATTAACTTGTAATTATCATCTGTGAACTCACAAATACGTCAATGAAGTAACTTTAAATACTGGTGTGTTACGAAGAAAATATAGTAAGGAATGTCTTCTCCAAGTTGGCATTTGAACTCAGCCCTGAATGCCCAGCTTGGCCACAGTGTGAAGATTTGGAGGGAACCCCCAGGCAGAAGAAGAGCAAAAGCAAAAGCCCAGAGTTGGAAATAAGCTTGGTGTTCAGAGAGGCCAGTGTGGTTGGAGGGTCGAGGGACAGGCAGAGCTTGAGGCACTGTGGTCAGAGGGCCACTCTTGCCAGATGGGGCAGGTTCTCGGGGGAGTGTTACGTTATATTCTGAGTGCAATGGTACCCACAGCCTGTGAGCCTCATTTTCAGACACATCCTTAGAAATAACTGAAAGTATGTCACTCTTCTCAGATATACTAATTCAAATTAAAATGATTAAATTAAAAAGAGAGAAAGAGAGAGAGAGAGAAAGAAATACCTAAAAAACAATAGTAGTGTTTGTCTTGCAGATCAAATTTGGTCTTTGTGTTAATGCATAATCTTAGAAAATACATAACTCAGTGTTAATTTTAGACTAATGTACTAAAATAAATATATTTAATTCAAATTCAGTGTTTAAAGAAGACAAAAGCTTTAAAAGCATTTTATTTCCTGGGATACTACATGTGCACAATTCTGAGTTCATTAAAGATAAACATTATGTTTTATTTACACTTATGATACTAAAATTTATTCTTTAAGTCATAATCCTTAGTCCTGATAATAGGTCTTAGAACAATATATTTGTATAAAATATAAAAAGCACTTTAAAAAGAGTAAAAATCTTTGGTTTTAGAAATTTAACATTCTCCATGGTGACTATGATATAGTATGATGATTTAACCATAAAGGCAAGTGTAAGAACTCAATGAAAAATTCATGCTATCTGACCCTAACTTCATGCATTAATTATTATGCATTAGACAGCAGCTTAAGCTTTGAATGGAAAATCCATTTAAAAATAAACTGAATGGCACTGAACACAAATAGTAACAAGGGCTCTAAAAGACCGTATGGTAAACTGCAGCATTTATTATTTTAAAAAGTTAATTTTGTTTTGCCATAGAAGAATATAAATAATGCTTAATATAAAACTTATTCACATGCTCCCAACACATTTCTAAATAGAAACATTTAAAATACATTTAAAAAAATCACATCACATCCATCTGGTATTTAACTTAATGTATTTAAAGGAACAGCTTCTGGGACTAAGAATATGGTAGCACAAGTTGAGAAAATGCAGTGATTTCTCAGTTTCCTGGCAAATCATTAATGAACCTCATGGCCTGCTGATAGGTTTGTCTCCCTGAGAAGACCATAGGCTCCTGAGGACAGCATTCACTATTGAGTGCCTCATATTTGTCAGCACTCGAGAGATTGTTGCCAAAAGAATGAATTCATTTTCTCTGGGGGCAAAATATCAAATAAAATATTAATGATGCTAAATTATGGGCAATGGAGAGACACGTCATCAGACACATGTCGTAAATAGCACAGAGTTGGTATTAGTGCTTTTACCCAACAACATTTCTCTGGGTGCCAGAGAGGAAATCTGAACTTGGTTTATTTTCCCAGGAATGGGAAGGAGTAGGGATTGATCCTTCTCTGAGGTCTTTTTTTTATTCCTCAACAATCATTAACTGTGGCTAGTACTGGAAGTTAGGTCAGAATGAGATGGGTAACAGGAACTTTTTCGCTTATACTTTATGCAATTCTGAACTATTTGGTAATTTCTTTAAAAAACATAAATTCTGAAAGTTCAGGCGCTTCAAGCAGGAAGCTTCCATCATATGGAACATCACCGTGGGATCTGCCTTATTCCCATGTGTACTCGACTGATGAAATGTTGTTACAAGTACAAAACCTCAGAGGAGTATGTAGGTTAGATATCCAGGAGGCGTGTGGGGATGGGACGGACAGGAGGACATTCAGAAAAGATGGAGGAAGAGCTGCCTCATGGCGGCGTAGTTCGCACTATTTGTTTCTTCTGAATGGGGAAAAGCAGCAGCAATATCCTAGTAGGAGACTTATGAACTTGGCCCTCACACCCTCCTCCTAAAGGCAGTATTTGCCAACCTAAGATTAGAACGGAGCTTCGAGAGGGAGGAAGCCCCCAAAACAAAATCCAGAAAGCTGCCTTCTCTTAAATAAAATCCAATACAAAGACGGGGAATCTGTATCATATATAGAATAGTTGGATGAAGGCTAACAAAAAGAATTTAAAGGATTAAGGAATTGAAAACGAAGGCAGAATGTGTGCATAAACTACATTATCTCTACCACTTCACTCCAAGGTCAATTTGGGCAGGATGCTTGAAAAACAAAGGTTACACTGTCTCACCAGTTACTTCCATTACCTCCTCTGTCCTCTGTTTCAAGTCCACCCCTGCCTCCTTCTCAGGGACCACCTCTCCCCTCGCTGAGGTTTTGAGGGTGTGGCAACGTTAGAGGCGTTTCACTGGCTGGCTGCGTACTCTGATGAATGAAGTCCCAGCAAATGCAATGATTAACCTGAAATGGCACCTTCAGACCTGGGGACAGCCGATTCATTCTCTTCCCTTGCTCCTTTAGACATATTTTTTTAGAATAACGATGTTATTATTTTTATAAACATGATGCATGCTTATTACAAAAACTTCAACCAACACAGAGAGGAAAAAGGGAGAAAATTAAAAATCACACCACCTGGAAAGAGACATTATTAACATTAGATGTACATAATTCCAGACATCTTTATGCATATATACATATCTGTGGACGGAAAGATAAATACATTTATAAAACTGTTTCACACCATGCATGCTATTTTTAAAATATGGAGCATTACATTTAAGTTTATATTTAATATAAGGGAATGAAAGTAATTGTAGAACCTCAGGTAAATATTTCTGCATAAGAGATATTTAATCTGTAAAAGACCCTCCAAGAATAAAAAAATTATGAAAAATAAAAAAATATTTACATTTCTTAACTATGTTTTACTTTTAGGTAGTAACAATTGGCTCCCAGCCACCAATAAGAGGAGGTTAGTGCATTTCCACTTTGACTCACCCCTGTCTCCTAAATCTAAATTTTGTCACTTAGATATTTTGAAGCTGATAAAGGGCATAATAACCTTTACATTCTGTTATGTATTGATGCTTTTCCACTGTAGTTAGTCTTTCTATGGCTTTTCCATTTCTGATCTCAATTTAAATGATCTTTTGAGCGACTGAATTTCATCATCTTTTGTTGAAGAGACCCTCTGAGGTTTTACATACCCTGAGTCCTTACAGGCTTGAGAATGTGTGCCTATAGCCCTCATAATAGAAGAATAGTGTGGGGCCGGCCCCGTGGCTTAGCAGTTAAGTGCGTGCGCTCCGCTGCCGGCGGCCCGGGTTCGGATCCCGGGTGCGCACCGAGGCACCACTCCTCCGGCCATGCTGAGGCCGCGTCCCACATACAGCAACTAGAAGGATGTGCAGCTATGACAGACAACTATGTACTGGGGCTTTGGGGGAAAAATAAATAAATAAAATCTTTAAAAAAAAAAAAAAAAAAAAAAGAAGAATAGTGTGGCGGAGTGCAGAATTTGGTCACACTGTTTTCTCTTGGAGTTTCATAGACATTGCTGTACAGTTTCACGACAATGAGTGTCTTTCACTGAGGCTTGTCCATCCATGACTTCATTGGCTTGATTTAATGGTATGGTACTTTTTTCCCCCAAAAAGGGTTCATAAGTGCTTTAGTACCCAAATTCTATCATATTTGAAAGTGCCTGCTTTTTGCCTTCATACCTAATGACCATGTGACCATAGCATGCATTCTTTCCACATCTTTCTGCACACTTTGTAGGCATTGCTCCACTGTGACCTGGTATTAAGTGTGGCTGGGACAAGGTCTAGCCTATTTTGCCCCCATCTTTCCTTAGAAGCCAGTTGCTTTTCTACTTGGATGCCTGAAGAATTATTATCTTGGAAGTAACATAACTCACTCAGAATATGCCTGAAATTTGATTGCACCATATTGATTTTTTCTTTGAAGAGGGTGTGCTCTTTCTCTCTGCAAATGCAATACTTCCTTCATTTTAGGGATCTGTTCGTTGTATATAGTAATTTTTCCTCTGCATTCAATGTGGTTATCTTGATCCTTTCCCTTATTAAAGTAATTCCATTTCAGCTCTATTATGCCCCTTGTTATTTCTAATTTATTTAGAAGGTTAGCATCAGTTTTGAGAGATGTCTTAGTCTTTAGAGTTTTTCCACTGCAATCCTGGCTCATCTCAGTCTGTGATTTTATGATGTCTTTTTGCATTGTTATATTTATATGATTATTACGTTTTCTTTTAATAAAACTACAGGGAGAATTTTCTTCTATTTTTCAGACTATGTTCCTAGGTTAGGTTATGGGTAGTTTCTCTATTGCTGTACCTTTTTTTAAACCCTTCAGACATAAAAGTCTTCTGGTTAAATCAAAAAATGTCATTAGTTGTTATTGCTTTTATTATTTTGTCTATTTCAACTGATGATATCTTTCATTAATATTATATAAACATAGCAATATATAAACATTTAAAATCAATAGGGAGGGCTGACCCCGTGGCTTATAGCGGTTAAGTGCACACTCCGCTGCTGGCAGCCCTGGTTCGGATCCTGGGCGCGCACTGACGCACCGCTTCTCCGGCCATGCTGAGGCCTCGTCCCACATACAGCAACTGGAAGGATGTGCAGCTATGACGTACAACTATCTACTGGGGCTTTGGGGGGAAAAATAAATAAAAAAAATTATTAAAAAAATAAATAAATAAAATCAATAGGGAGTCTGCCATGTAGTAATTTTCTCATAAATTTCTTTAGACTTTTTAAACATCTTGCTAATTTTTGTAAGGATGTTACTTATGTGTGAGTTTAAGGGAGAAAAGAATAGTTGCCACATGGAATATTATGAATTCGTCTAGTTTATAACTAACTAGCTTTTCTCAATTATATTGTTTTGTGTTTCACAACCAAATATCTCTACTATATTTGGGAAAGCATGAGAACTCGTAAGTCTTTTGACATAAAGATAAATGGTATTTTTGCCCTATGTTTCTGCTTATTTTTTTAGTACTCACTACATACAAATTATTCAAATACTGTCTTGGAAGGGTCATACCTAAACTATATCAATACTTTAATTTAAGCTTTCAGTTCACATCTTACAGAAATGAGAGGACATATACCAGAGCAAATAATTGGATGCAGACCAGATATTTCATAATAGGGGCTGCCTGCAATCCATGGAAGGTTTGGGAGGGAGACATTTTCCTTAGTTGATCTGAGACTGATCTTTACCTATTGTAACAAACCTAATTGATACTATTGAGTTTAAAGAGATAGTCATGTGTGACTTGTGATTACCAGAAGATACGTCTTATATTTATAAAATTTAGCATTCAAAATATCACCAATGTTAATTTAGTCAACTATTCTTCTACAGACAAGGAGAAAACAGGAATTAGAAATAGAAGTTTTATTTCAGACAATTACCCAATCAGAAAACTCTTGGAAATTGCATTTCTCAATTTACTGGCACAGATTTTTGCTCTAGTAAATCTCACTTTTCTTACAGTCATCAATAAATTCTAATTTTTTCTGTGAGGCTAACTGCCTTCATAGTTATAGATACTAAACAATGAGAATTCACTTTGTGCCAGCCACTATGTTAGGCATTTTACACTTTTGTTCATACTTCATTATTATAAGAGCTATATATAGTATATCTTATTTCCAGTTTATCAATGAGGAAATGTAGGTACAGAGGATTTAAGAAATTTGACCAGATCACCGATACGGTAAGTCTCAGAGTCAGAGTTTTAATCGAGGACCATCTGACTCTAAAATGCTAAGTCCTATTTCCTTTGTGAGGCAGTCAACAGGCACAAACATTTATTGAGCATCTTTCACATACCAGACACTGGTCTCGATGTTAGAGAGGTGGTGTTGAATAGGTGGACAAAAACCTGCTCTACGGAGCTTAAATTCTAGTGAGATCCTTGAAAAAACTGTCAATGAGTGATTCAATTTCAGTGGTAAGTATTGAATAAGTATTTATACCAAGTATAAATACTTGGTAAGTATTTATTGAATGAATCTATGTAGGCATAGGTGATTGCATGGTTCCATTGGACTGTGGAACACATTCGGAAAAGGCTGGATAAAAGTGCTCCATTAAGGTTACACACTAACAAGTGCAAAACAAAATTATGTTACAAAGCTTCATATTGAGAAAGAAGCTTCTCCAAATCAGTAAACATAAATATTATTTTAATAAAAAAATTTTTTTTTAGTCGGAGTAGGAAGCTAGAGGTAGTTTTTTAACTATTGGGACAACAGGAAAGTATTTGCAAAAATTACCGAAGAGTAATAGAGTCTTATGAAGCACATAATTTAGCATTATTTTACTATATGTAAAATTAGTTTATCCTCTTCCATTCTGTGGCCTATAATTATGGCAACTCCCTAGAAATAAACATTTACAGAATAAGAAAAAATGACTTAGAGGTCTCTACAACCCTAAGAGAGATGAAAGTGCAAAGCTGAGCTTTTCTCTAGTTGTGGAATAAATGTAGAGGCTTAAGTCAATAATAATTCTATTTTCTGTAAAATGAGCCAAAAAGTAAAAAGAATTAAAACTGTCTTTAGTTCTTAAGTAATTATAGGCTTATATTTTTAATGTTTATTCTTTTTAATTTTTTCTAATCACTACTTGCAGATGGTTTTTAAAAACAAGTTAAAACCTTAGATAAAAAACTATAACACATTATATAAAAGAGAACAAAACAACTGTCCTCCTTTTCCCAGTTATTTTAGAAGTTTTTTAAATTTACCATATTTCCAAGTAATATGCACACATTACAAGAAACACGCCATTTCTTCAATTATCAATTTTAGATTTTCTATTGATTTTCTCTTTTGGTAGATGAAAATTTTTAGCTCTCCTTCACCCCTTCCTTCCTCTCAATTGCTCAATATAGTTATATCACATTTTAAAATTTATTATTGTGACTATGTAAATACTGTTTATTGATTATTATTGTTTCATCATGTAGTGTACAGTGCTTATATTTCTTTCATTTTCTTTTTCATATTAATGGATCATTTGGTTCTGGGAAAATTCCTTTAGTACTTCTTTGTTGGTTTATTCTCCTCTGTCTTCCCTTTACTCTTTATGGAATTCCTATTAGTTGGATTTTGGAACTTCTGGATTGATCTTACCGCTTTCGTTCTGTCCCCCCTTCTTTTTTTGTTATTTTCTTCTGAATTTTTTGAAAAATTTTGTCGTCTTATTTTTAATTTCAAAGAGTTTCCTTCCTTCTTTCCTTCCTTCCTTCCTTCCTTCCTTGCTTCCTTCCTTCCTTCCTTCCCTCCCTCCCTCCCTCCTTCCTTCCTTCTTCCCTCTCTCCCTCCCTCCCTCCTTTCCTTCCTTTCTCCCTCCCTCCCTCCCTCTCTTCCTACCTTCCTTTCTCCTTTTTATAACATCATGTTTTTGTTTCATGGATGCAATATCATCTCCTTTCTTTGAGGATTTATTTTCTGGTCCTTATATTGTCTCTTGTCTTGCACATTCTCTATTTCATCAGGTTGTTTTGGCTTTTCTCCTCCATGTTGGAGGATTTCCACAAATGCCTGGAGACCCTTGGCTGTCTATTTATAATTAAAGGTGAGGCATTAGAAAGCTGATGTTGTGTCCTATCTCAGTCCTCTGTTGGCTCTCTGAGTTCATATATTCTAATTCAAGTTTACAAATGTCGTCTAGTTTCATTGAAAATAGAGATTACGTATGTTTCTTATTAGATTTATGAAGTGATTTTAATGAAGGTAATAGTTCGAGAAGGCCTTTTACTTATGCTATTTTAAAATAAAAATTCTGAGTATTTTATTTAAAGGCCTAACATTTACTAATTTCCATTTTCAAGTCAGTCCCCAAATCATCTAGTCTCCTTGCTTTTACATAATAGATCGAGAATCAAGTTCATATTTACATTTCGTTAAAAACTTCTCTAAATTTGATACTATTAATTGTGTCTGATTTTCCACAAAGTTCTTTCTGGGTTTGGTAGAACTACTACTTTTAAACGTTAATCTCATTAGCCTGACAATTATTACAATGGCATCCACTTACTTCTTCCTTACTCTGAATATTTACTCATTCATTAAATAGAACTTTCTAAAATGAGAGAAACGATCTATATTTGCACCGTCTAATATGGGAGTTTTTAGCACATGTGGCTACTGAGCACTTAAAATGTGGTACTGTGACTGATGTACTGACTTTAAAATTAATTTCATTTTAATTAATTTAAATTAAAATTTAAAAAGTCACGTGGTTAATGGCTACCATATTACACTCTATAGCATTAAATAAATATTTGCTGAGTGCCTACTATGAGCTGGGCACTCTTCTAGACATTGAGATAACATCAGCAAAAAGGACAAAGTTCCCTGCCTTTGGGAACTTACACTCTAGCAGGGAACACAGTCAGTAAACTATAGAAATAACAAAAATATACATTATATAATATGTTAAATTACAGTATTATGGAAAAATGAAAAGGAACCTTCAGGCAAAAAGATGCAGAGTGTTAGATGTGGAGAGATGAAACGTGGCAGACATTCAGCAGCAGGGCTCTTTCACGCTATTTGCATAGAGGAAGATATGGATTTCACGTTGTCACCTTTCCCACATCCTCCAGGTGAGAGAACATATTTCTTCTCTGTTCTTCCTCCCAATAATTTGCAATATATTTTGGCTTTTTAGTCATTGTCATTAAAAATATTTTCCTATCCTTTCTTTGTTTGAATTGATCTATAACTTAATAAAATATAAGTAATCTGAAGAACACTTGTGACACAAATCTTGATACGTCTTCATTCAGTGATATGGAGACTTTTATTCGCTTCTTTAAAGATCACTAGCCACTTCCATACTATATATCCGTGTTATTTACTTTCATATGATGGACATATATTGTTTTGGCATTCTCCATTCATTTACTCCTCTCGTGTTGAAAATATACCAAACACCTGGCCCCACTCTCAGTCACGTGGTTTGAAAAGGGCTCTGGGGATGGACCTGTCACCTAGATCCGCCCTCACTCAGTTGGTGGATTCTATCTCTCTGGCATTGGTGATTTTTCAGGGATAGAGACAAATCCAGTTCTGGCCAGGAAAAGTCAAGCCCAGGACTTTAGTTTGAAATCGTTTGGAGAGAGAGAAGTTCTCATTTCCTCTGCACTTGAACCTAAGAGGATACTGAAGCCACAGCTGCTAGAGCCATCTTGCTACAGAGAGGAGCCTGAGAATGGACTCAATATAGGGGAAGTGTTGGTGAAAGATGGAGAGAAAAGCTGGTTCCTGTTGATATTGTTGTGGCTGTTTCAGTTACATAAACCAACAGTGTCCTTTCAACGCCAGCTACTTTGAATGATAGTTTCACACTCGCAATGAAATGAACACTTTTCAGCTGATGTTAGAGGGGCTGAAATCACTGTATTTGAGTCAGGAGACCTCAGTTCCCGTCCTAACTCTGCCTTTGATTATCTGCGTGTCTTTGAGCCAACCACTTCATTCTTTAGACCTGGCTGCAAAATGTGGGAGTTAGATGAGACATCTTTTCTGGTACCTTCCAGTTTCATCATTCTGTGAAGAAGTTCATATGTGAGTATGTGACTAAAAAGACCGTGAAATGCCCTGAAGTCCTCCCACACTAGAACACGTGGATTCTGTCTTCTGTTGGCTGTTCACAGAGGAGGAGCCAGGACTCGTGCACAAGTGCATGGCTTCCCTTCGCTTAAGTGTTGGTGCCTCCTGCTAAAACAATCATCAAGCAGCTCCAGGACATGTGCCGAGCCTGCCTAGCTCTGATGCATGGTCCAGCACTGAGCCAAAATACATCGTTTCCAGGGAAATCCTGGCTGTATGGATTGCTTAATTTTTATTTCTTGAAACATCACATTTTTTTTTCCATTTTGGACAATTGCTGTGAAATGGCTTTTAAAAAGAATTCTCAATAATGAATTAATTTAAACACATCCTTTGAGAAATACAGACTGTGTTTTTTTAAAAATTAAGTAAACAAGCTTAGGAAATACATATTCCCATGCATCTCGCTATGCTTAGAGAGCATTAGCTTCGATGGGATTGTGTGGGGTAACTTGTGTCTGAGTATAAGGGCTCTAGAGGCGGGCCAGCTTCTTTGTTTTAACATTCGAGCTTTACTCCTTGCTGGCTGGGGAACTTGGGCAAGTGATTTAACTTTTCTGAGCTTTAGTTGTCTCTTCTATAAAATGGTAATGGTAATATTACATATCTCTTAGTGTTCTTATGAGGATGAAATAAGAAAATAAACATAAAATTTTGAGTAGCATGCCTGGCGTGAGGGAGTACTCATTAGCACACATAAGAAAGACACTGATTTATAATATGCACATATATGTATTCATTTCATATATATGCATACACATATATACATATATATCACATTTGTCATGCATGTATATATTTTTATGTTCATTTATATGTCATCTGTAGCTATGAACATTGAATGTGTTAGTCTTATACTTCTCATTATTTCACATATGTAATTCCAGAAAAGTGAAAATTTCAGAACTCCTCTGTTTTATAGTTCGTAACGTAAATTATCTGAATTGTCAATCTAAATGGATTATAATAACTGGATAAATTCCAAATTAAACACTTCATGGTTTACTCTGAGAAAAAAGAATATAAACACAGCTGAAAACATTGGCGTGTCCACATGACGACTGCCTAGAAGCCCCAAGGACCATGGCAAACCATAAAGTGAAGGACATTCCAGGATGCACCAGCTCTGTCGACACCAGCACATGCGCTTTCCACTGTGACTTTACAGGGCAAAAATATTAAGATTTTTTCTTACTAAAATACCATTCTGTTATTACAAGAGGAAAAAAATACTATCTTCTGAAACAGTGTTACTTATCGAGAAACAAGAGGTTTATAACCATTTAACCCATTCAGCCTGTGAAAATCCAAAGATTACGTTTAACTAGTTTTCCATTTCTAACTTTCTGTTGCAGTTTTCATAAACTATATGAATATAGGCTAACTTCCAAGTATTAAATTTACACATAGTAGTGGACAGTTTGTAAATTGTCTTTTTAATATGAACTCAATAATAAGAGTCCTTCTATAAATTTCCACAGCTATTGTCTAAAGAATTCAAGATCTGCATCTTATTTTGATTGCAGAGTTTCAAACTGGCCACTTAAAAGCTGTGTTCAGTTCTATTTTGTAATGTTAACATTTTTAAGAATATACACTAAAAGTGGTATAAAACTTTGGCACATACAAATTCAAATAATTTACTAATGTTATTCATGAAATGAACTTTGTTTTACAAATTTTTTTAAATTCTTGAAAATTTGTTTTATTTTTAAAAAATTCTATTGTTTTATTTGTTTCTAACTTAAATCCATATCATAGAACAGGAGTAGATTTCCTTCTGGGTCAACCCACATACATATTTATTTTCCTTCTTCCCTCCAACTGTTGAATTTTCCTATGGGAATGAACAGAATCTACAGGGAATTAGAGGGGAACTTCCAAATAATGTAACTGGATTTGGGGAGAATAATGGGAGAGACATTTTAGAAGTTGAGAAAGAGTAGGAAATTGTTTTAACAATAAAAGATAATAAAAAATTTGTCTAGCAAATTTCATTTGTTTATGATACAGAATAATATTTATGTTAAATATTTGACAATATAATATTTCACTACAGTTAAATAACTTTTCTTGTTTGTAGGCCAGAACGCAAAAGTTAAACATTGGATATGCCTTAAAAGCTTGATTTGTAAACTTGATTTGCATTAAAAAATAATACACTTACCAAATTCATACACAAATTGATTGTATTTCCACAAAAGAATTATGATAACTCTAGACTTCCATGTCAGTGGGCTGGGTGAGGGCACCAGAAGAATATGTAAGATACAATAATCTTCGGGAAATCTCCATGTTTGTGTGTGGATAAAAAAGATGGAATAGCTAAAGTTTGGGCTATTTCCACCCAGTAGGTTCTATAAATTGTCATGGCACCCGACAGAGCCTTACTCAGGGAAAAAAATGGAAATTTGTTCTTTTTCTACCTTTCATGATTAAAGTCCATCTCCCTCTCTCCCATACAGTCCTGATTGCTCAGAGTTTCACACATTTATGGAGTACCTCTTGAATAGTAGACATTGGATCCAGGTGCTGAATTTACAAAGAGAAATAATCTTTGCCCTATTCCCCATTCCCTTCTATCTGGAGAACTATTCATCCTTCAAGTCTTAGCTGGAAGATCCCCTCCTTCAAGACGCATTCTCTGGATCCCTAGGTAGCATTGATAGTGCTAGAGCTCTCTTGGATTCTTAATAAATTCTGTACAAATAGCTAGTCCACAATCCATAGCACCTTAGGGCCCTAGTTTACTTACATGTCTATATTTCCCTACTAGTCTTCAGGTCTCCAGGGAGTGGGCACCATGTTTTGACTCTGGCCCTCCCACCTAGCATCACGTTTATCAAAAAACTGGTACTTATTTCATTGAATGCAAGACAGCGTGACTAAATCCACAATCTAATCTAGTTCTACACAGGAATGCCCAATCCTGGAATGACTCCATCTTTCTGAGCTTTAAGACTTCCTAAACTCCAGAAGGGAAAAGAATACATTTAATCTCTTCACTCTGAGCCTATTCCCAAAAGTTAGTTAATTTATTACCATGCTGATAGACGATGCAAGTTTTTGTCTAAATTTTGTTACATTGAATCAATTATTAACAGGAAGTTGCAAATACAGTAGAGAGAGATTCCAGTTCATCAAGTTCCAGTAGAGAGAGAGGCACCAGTTCATGAAGGTTTCTCCGGTGGTTACATCTTACATAACGATAGACAACACATTTTTCAGTGGTTTTTGGCTAGAGTAAATGATTATTGTCTAGAAGTTTTCTGTCTAGCTTGACTGTCCTTTTCCTGATCCTTGGGATAGGGACAGCAGACTTTTCTTGGGGCTTCTTCTTTGTTTGGGCCTATTGCTGTTTCACGGTGATCAGCCTCTCCAGCAGCAAGTCCAGGAGATGTGGGTTAAAAGGACGATCCACGAAATTCACCACTGTTCAGTTCCTTAGTCCTGAGGTCCTTGGCCCATTTACCTTCCTCTTTCTACCTGCAGAGTCTTCTTTCATTGGTTTTTTTACATAACGTCCAGAGTTTTTAGCTGTGCTTAATGGGAGGAATAGGGGAAGTGCTCTAAGTTTTATCTATTAAAATTTTAATATGTTTTAAAAAATATAATTGTAAAACAACTAACATTTGGAAGTTTTGAAGTTAAATTTTGCTAATTTTTTTTAAAGAACAGTAACTGCCTCCCATCCCAAAAAGCCCTGTGTAATTGGAGAATATACGCCATGCTCATGGTTGAATGACTTAACAGTATTAGATGTCAATCCTTGTCAATTTAGCTTGTGAATTCACTACAATTCTAACGATCATTCCAGCAGGACTTTTTGAAGAATTTCCCCAAATCTAAAAACCTAAATAATTTTGGGAAAAAAAGAGCAAACTGGATGAATCTTCTTAACTAGTTGTGATGGTTAATTCTGTGTGTTACCTTAGCTAGGCTATGGTGCTCAGTTTGATTAAATACTAGTCTAGAAGTTACTGTGAAGTATACTGTAGGTGTGATTGACATCTATCATTGGTTGACTTTAAGTAAAGGTGATTATCCTTGATAATGTGTGTGGGCTTCATCCAATCATTTGAAGGCTTTAAGAGCAAACACTGAGGTTTCCCAAAGAATAAGGAATTCTTCTCCCAGACTTTAATATAGAAATCCTACCTGAGTTTCCAGCCTGCTGGGCTGTTCTATTTATTTCTGACTTGTCAGCCCCTACAATCACATGAGCCAATTCTTTAAAATAAATCGCCCCTCTCCCTGAGGGACACACATATACACCTATTGGTTCTGTGTCCCTGGAGAACACTGACTGATATACTGGTACGCTAGATATGCCACAAAGCTATGAGTAATTTTTAAAAATTAAAGAAAAGAAAGAAGGACAAAAGAGAGAGAAAGAGAAAGAAGAAAGTCTTTGTAATAATAGCACAGGAATGGATCAATAGGCCAATGGTAATGAATAGAGCTCAGAAACAGGATTCATGAATACAAGGGAACTTTATGATACAGAGGGCACCACAAACCAGCAAACTTCAAAGAGAAAATATGAAATTAAGTCTCTGAATTATACCCTGTACAAAACTGAACGCCAGAAAGATTTGAGACCTGGATGAATCAGGAGACATCATGTCATTACAATTAAGGTTTTCTCACTAATAAAATTAGCAGCTTGGTGACAATCTGTCAGAAACCATTTACAATGTCTAAAACTGGCAGAGATTTTGACTTATACAAGAAATAAAAAGTAAACCAAAAAAACCCCCTGAAATTGAGAAAAAGAATAGGCAGTTAGCAGCAGTGCAAATACAAACAGACAAGGAATATATGGACAGATGCTCAACCTTAGAGTGATCACAGAATGATATGCTTTACATTATGATATTGGCAAAGATAGGCTTGACACTTATGATATTGGCAAAGATACACTTTACACTAAAAGTGTTAAAACATTGGCAAAGATTGAAGTAAGATAGAGCCAAATGTTGGTGGAAATGTGTGGGGTGGGGAATGAGTGCTGTAGTGTACCACTGTGGGAGTGTAAATGAACACATCTTTTCCTGAGAGCGTTCTGAAAGTACTGATTACAATTTTGTGTATGTGTATAGGTACGCACCCACCCACGACCCAGTAGACCACTCTTTAGAGGAGAAACTTGCTCACAAGTCAATTAAGGGATTTGGTGGAGTTCAATATTACTTTGAGTATGGTAGGTAGGAGACAGAAATAATTCAGGTGTCCATTTCAAGGAAAGGAACAAGTATATGTATTATGAGTATACTATGGGAAAACTATGTATTCAATAGAAGTAGATGTACATAGCAACATGAATAAATCTTAATAATGTAGTACTAAGAGAAAAAAATTTTAAAAAACAGAGATCTGTGACACAATATCATTTATGAAAATGAAAAGCACACACAAAACCACCTATAGATCTTACAAGGATGCATACATGTCTAAGAACATATATTAAACACATTAAAGTGAATCTCTGTGATTGGAGGGGTAGTAGGTAAGAGTGGGAATTGAGAAGAAGGGAAAACCAAAATAATCAAGAGGAGAAATCCTGCATTAAAGTGGGCAACGACTGGAGCAGTATAGTAACCTCAACCTGGGCACTGAAATCTTACCTTAAACAACAACAACAACAAGTAAACTCTTGGACAGAACTCCAAATCTACAGATGCAGAGTCTCTGACTGTGCAGCACAGGACCTGCGTTTTTGACAAGCTCCCAAGGCCGTTCTCTGCAGGCTGAAACTTGAGCTTAGGGTTTGAGTTTGGGACTCGAGACTTCAGATGATTCCTGGCTCTGCCAGTAATATACTCTGCAACCCTACACAGTTTCCTAACGCTCTAGCCCTGCGTTTCTTCCTCATTCATTCTCTAGAGGTTATCTGACCTTACTGTTCAGTGAGAATACATTTTTTTAACATGAAAGTATTTTGAAAACTTCTCAGTGAAATGATCATTAGATTTAATTAAATTTTATAGATAAACTAAAGAGTCCAGGAACTCAGTTACATTTTGTCCAATTTCTAAAATGAAACAAAATAGAGGCAAATTCTGCAGACTTTGAAAGATGGGGATATTTAATTAGGAAAATTGCCAGCTATGTGCTAAAAATAAGCCAAGCACAGAACAGACAAGAAGATAGTGTAAGATTCTTCCAACAGATGTGGGAATGTGTATCTTAAAGGAGGAAACTACATGGAGAGCCTGCGCCTTAGAAGCACTAGAATTCTGGCCTCCAGAGGCTTATTTTCACTTTATAGCTTGAAAACATGCAGTATACCAGAATAAATGACATCTCTTGAAACAATTGCTTCCCATCTTTCCCAACCTGGGTAGGAAAACGTCATTATTATTCCTGTTATTTCCCAACCCAGTTACGTACTCACTTTCTAAAACAGAGAAAATGCAGTTCAAATGTGTAGCACCATCTTGAAATCAGACAGTATGCAGCAGTGGGTCTCCACTGAAGGTGATTTTGCCCATCTCCCAGGGGACAGTGGGCAATGTCTGGAGGCATGTTTGATTGTCGGAGCTGGGGTGGGGTTGCTACTGGCATCTACTGGGTAGAGGCCAGAAATGCTGGTAAACATCTTACAATTCACAGGGCAGCCCACAACAAAGAATTACCCTGCCCAAAGTGTCCACATTGTCACTGTTGAGAAACCCTGCTTTGTAGTATATCACCATTCTACTTATATCATGCCTCATCCTAAAGAGCTTCCTAGTAACTATCTAGTAAATCCGCCTACATTTGTTTTACTGACAAGATTATAGTATTAAATATATGCATGCAACTGTCCATCCATCCATTCATCTATCTGCCTGTTTTTCATTCACTCAACCAACGTGCATTTGACTGTTTACTCTGTGCCAACCGTCAAAGTCCTCCAACTAAGGAAGAATAAGACCCAGTCATTGCTTTGGAGGCAATCTCAATTCATAACAAAAACTGTTATAAGATAATATGATAAATGCTATAAAGAATCATAGTACAAGAAGAGGACATAGAGGAAAGAGTAATTACCTATTGCTCTAACATATAAGTTAGTAAAATGTGATAAATCATCACAGCATTTATCACATTAAATAAACTTAACATATATGTTTACATACGGAAATCTAAATGTCAAAAATTTCATTATTTTAATTAATTTTGCATTTTGTTAAGAACTCATTGCTCTCTTCTGGAAGTTCTTCAAATAGATTCTGAGACTGTGTGTGGTGTCCCGTCTGTTGACATGCTACAGCGATGATCAACGCAGTGACACATGTCACATATAAGGCAAGAAAAAAGGCTTACTTGGAAAAAGCAGCATGAGGAGGACCAGTTTTTGTGCACGTGTGCAGTCAAAGAATGAGCCATCAGTACATTAAAGGATTCAGAGAATCAAAGGAAGGAAAAGTATCATCATAAACATCAAAAGAGAGGAAAAGAATGAGAATACGGCTCATAATGTGTTCAATATGTGCCTCAGTGGATTTTGAAAGTCAGTATAAAGAGGACAGACTCTTTCCTACTTACTTCAAGAGCCACTCCTCAAAGTTTTCCTACTGCAAATCTCCTCCATTCCTTTTCCTTTCTTATCCAAATTTCTAGCAAGTGGGTATGAAAGCTGCCAGTCAAATTTATGAGAAATGCTATTTATTCATTTTTTATTTTTGTGAACAACTTGGAGATAAATTTGCCACGTGGGAAGAGGGATTCCAACAAGTGTTAGGGTAATAGGTTTGCCCTCTTCAGGCAGAATAAGTTTTAAGCAAAGAGTCTCTGGGGAGGAAGTGGTACCTAAGTTGAGACTGTTGGAGCTGGCCAGGAGCCCAGGGAGATACTCTGGAGAATCTTCCAGGATTCCAGGATCTCTGGAGAAGGGGTGATAAAAACTTCTTTACTCAGAAATCCTGCAGTGGCTCTGCCACAACTCAGGAAAATGCTGACTTCGAAAGAGGTTTCTGAGTCTGAAACATACACTGCTTTTCTCCAAGCATGTGTGAGAAGATGGCCCACACATTTACTGGTAGTATCCTCATTGTCTTTTTGACAATTGAAACCAACGTTCTTGCCTCAGAAAGAAAAAGCCAGTTCAAAGCAGTGTGAGAAGAGGGACTCAAGGATTGAATCTGTGTGACAAATTGATGTGTCTCCTGAGACATCCAACCAGACAGAATCAATAAGATGTTACAGACTTTACCATAAGGCAGGCACGTGGAAGAACTGATGTAGGTAACCACTTGTTTTCTCACTGGGGAAAGTCATAACTGTTCTGTAACAGTTCTTCAAGTAGAGAGACATGAATTTAGAAACCTTTCAAGGAAGAAAAAAGTGTCTATGTACTGGAGAAATTGCTACTCTAAGTTGATTTCTAAAGATTTATTTGTAAATTTTAGTTTTTGCATGTTACTTTTAGAAAATGCTTTTAGTATTGACTCTTATTCATTGTGCAAATCGATGTGCCATTCTACTGAAATATACTTCCATATGAATATGAGAAATTGGTCTGACGTTCTGAAGGCTTCCACAGAAGATGATGTAAAAGTCAAAGCACGTAACATTATAGAGTGTCATATGCAGAGAAGGCAGAAGTAAATGTGTGAGGAGACCTCTGAGCCAAAAGGCAGATAAAGACAGCAAACAATTTTCACATTTGTGATCTAATTCACAAACTGTACAATCCCCAGGAAGGAAAAAAATACATGCTACCATGCCAGTGTACTGCATAGACATTTTTATACCCAAGAAAAACTGTCAGAAATGTCATTATGAAGGACAAGAACAATATAATATATAATGCAGATATGCAAGTCATCACCTCTCCATACACCCAAGATCCATAGGAATAATGGCAGAAGCAGTAGGAAGGGGGCAAATGACCCCTGCCCTAGATTAGCAGTCTCTGAATCATGCTATCTGTTTCTTCCCTTCTTCATTTTCCTTAAAGATTTATTTTTTCTGATTATGAAAGTGATATATGTTAATTGCCAAAAAACAATCAGAAACACACAAATAATGAAGAAAATAAAAACGTATTGCTACCACCTAGAGTTTAAAGTATATTCCTCCAAAAACATTTTCATCTTAACATTAAACTGAAGAATAATTGGCAGATGGTAGCGCTGACTTTGCAGGCCTGCTCAGTTAATCTGGACCCTGGGCAGCTTATGCCAGCTTATGCCAGCTTCCTATCGTCTATAGGGACTTTGGGAAGTCCAGCAAGACATCCCAGATAGGGGAAGAAAGAGAGCGAAGGAGAGAGAGAAGAAAAAGGAGAAAGAGAGAAGGCAAAGAGTTGTTTAAACTTAAACATACTATTAAATTAAATGGAATAAGATGAAGCTGATAGTATTTGGAACATCAACCCTCAGCGTGCAAGGACGGGTCTTCCAGGAACCCTGAAATCACATTCTACAGATGGTCTCATTTCACGTGCTCAATATTTCCTAAATTGTATCTAAGAACAAGAATGTTACAGGTGCTTATGCTAAGGAAGTATACGGAGATCCTAGTACTGATGGATGAATCAAGGACAATGTGCGTGTGTGTGTGTGTGTGTGTGTGTGTGTATGTGTCCGTGCATGATGATTTGCTTATTTTTAAGATGATACTAAAATTCAGTAACTTTTGTTAACTATTTCCTACATGCCATGCACTATGCTAAGAGTTTTATGTGCATTATTTCATTCGTCTTTTTTCCTCCCATTTTATAGATGAGGAAACTGAGGAGAATAAAAGGATATGTATAGCCAATGTTTACAAAATGGCAGAGCTTGGTGCAAACCCAGGTTCATCGGGTGCCAGGGCCACTGCACACAACTACACTTCCCCACTCCCTGCCACTTTCCCCTACAACCGTGTGGACTCATCTATTTTAAGAATATCTTTCAAGGCATAAAATTTCCAAAAAATATTCTCGACATTTATGAATTGTTAACAAATTATAAGATATTACTGAAAAAATGTACTCTATGGAAAGGCAAGCGGAGACTCTGAAAGAGCCAGCTGGCATTGATGAATATTCCCCTCACAAAGCAGAACAGCTTGCAGCCGTTTGGTGGTGATGGGTGATGGCATATCTGCTCTACAAGTTTATTGTGTTTATTATGTCCTCTCCATATCATATCATATTTTAAATAGACATAATGTCTTGGATCCTAAATTATGGTAATTAATGGCCCACTGGTCTCTCAAACATAGCTATGTGATCCTAAAGACATTGATAATACATATTTTTGAAGTGCACTGTTTGGACTTACATTTTGTAAAAATTTTAACCTCTTCAAATAATTTGAGCAGTTAGTAGCAAAAAGCCATCCACTGCAGCTTTAGGTATCTTACTAAGTTAAAAAATAAAAATTCTTTGTTCTTTACTCACTGATGATGATTTCTGACTGAGATGTAATGTTGATTTGATAATAAAACAGCAAGAAGTTGTTGTTTAATGGGGACAGAGTTTCAGTTTTTCAAGATGAAAAGAGTTCCAGAGATTTGTTGCACAACAACGTGAATGTACTTAATACTACTTGAACTGTACATTTAAAAATGGTTGAGATGGTAAATTTTACATTATGTGTCTTTTACCAAAATTAAAAATAAAATGAGGGGCTGGCCCCATGTCTTGGCGGTTGAGTGTGAGCACTCCGCTACTGGTGGCTGCGTTTCAGATCCCGGGTGCGCACCGACGCACCGCTTGTCCAGCCATGCTGAGACCGAGTCCCACATACAGCAACTAGAAGGATGTGCAACTATGACATACAACTATCTACTGGGGCTTTGGGAAGAAAAAAGGAGGAGGATTGGCAATGGATGTTAGTTTAGGACAGGTCTTCCTCAGCAAAAAGAGGAGGATTAGCATGGATGTTAGCTCAGGGCTGATCTTCCTCACACACACACAAAAATAATAAATAAAATAAAATAAAATGAAATAAAATGAAGACGAAAGAGCATTGGCCTCAGGTCAGCTTGTTCTCTTCTGGCTTCTGTTCTGCCCCACTCTGGGACCTCTTTTTACTGCATGAACTCAGCTTGTGGCAGAAAGAGAAACACGTTTCTATCACAATTATTAGTACTTTTAAGAAGTGTCAGTGACCCACCTGCTCATTATCAAGTTGTGGGGATTTTCATAGTTACTATCAATACTGCAGAATTATTTGCTTTCAGAGCTGATCATTCCAGTTTTACTTTTCTTAGTGGGATTTACCTGCATTTCTCTAGGACTTCTCAGAGTCGACGTCAAGCTTGATCATCACTCCCGCTGAAAATTATCTCCATTATCTTTTAGCATAGTTACTAAAGAGGGGAAGACTTCAAATCTAATGCCTACTCCTTGGCACATTCCAAAGAAAGAGACTTGCACAGATTCGCTTTGCCTCATTAGGAACTGAGAGCTAGACCAGTTGTTTCTCAGCGGACACAGGCTGTTTCTCACTAAGTGGCGGTTCTCTGGCGAGGCACACTGTGCACTTTCTGGTCAGAAGCCAGTTTTGGCAGGTCAAAGAAGGAGCCACTTGACAAACCAACGTTCAGGCAGTTGACCACAGAGGACATGAGGTAGTATAGTCCCGAGAGCCCAGGCTACTCCTGTCACGCGGAGATTAACACTAATGTAGAATTCCAAGCATATCAGTGCTGCTCGGAAAATGTACACTTTCCAACTCAATCAAAACCCAGCTTTATTACGGCTCCTCCTACTGGGCAGTGTTTCTTTTGGCTTTCATTTAAGAAACAGTTGCCTAAAATAGGATCCCCATTCTGCTAGAGTCAACTCAATTGTAATTTTGATCCCCGAGTTTGACCAGTTTCAGAGAGCCAGAGTTGGAAACAAAGGATCAAGGGAAACCAACAGCTTCCTCCAGACCCCGACTGGAGCACATGTGCTTCAGCAGCGGCTTTGCTGGCCCAGCTTCTTCTTCAAGAATTTGGCCTGACTTTGAGGGGTCCGTTTTCAGTGAGGTGAATGAAGAGTTGGCAGTCTGGCTCTCACTTACCGTAATCGAGTCAGACAATTAAATTGCCTCCCAGTTCCTGAAAATGTAAACCACATACGCCGTATGTAGGTCACAGCATTCCCGTGGTGCGTGTCCGCTGTCATGACTTCATGCCTGGATACAGACAGCTCCTTTGAGTCAAAGCGGCACAGCCTGCTGGCTCAGCAGATGCGCATGCACACAAGGGCAGCACCCAGCTCTGTAGCTCTGGAAGATATCCTAGAATCGGCACTCCCACACATGGATCTGTTTAGACAAAACAATGCGTCAGCTTATCGTTATGCTGTAATTTTTGGACAGTGTTCCTTAAAATCTTAAAATGAAGTGTGTTTATTAGCGAGCCCCTTCCTTTACACAAAACCCATAAAAACCTCCATGTTCTCCCCAAACCAAAGTTGTACTCAGAGAGGTAAAATAAAACACTTCCCACCAATAGAATACCTAAAGTAAAAGTGACAAAGTTTCAGCCTCAGTGTGTGATGTCAGCTCGACTTTAGAGAAAGTGGACTTCGTGACGCTATCAGAATGGGGAGAGGGTTTGGACGGTGTATATATTTAACTCGACAATTGGAAAGCCAGCAAAGCCAACTGATTCCTGTTAATATAGGTGGTGATGAGGGAAAAACTGGTTTTATAATCAATCTTAGTTTCAGATCAGTGACTGTTTTCACAGCGCATATATTATCGTGTCTCCCAAATGGACTGCAAACAATAGACTGTTAAAAGTTTTGCTTAAAAAAAATTCCTTGATCTGTATTTGGATTTTCCACAGCAAATCTTCAATCTTAGAACTGTATCCTTCTCCAACTCCCCCTGCTTTTTGACATCTGGCTCTATCATCAAGTGTTGCATGTTTAAAGAATGCAATTTTCCTACTCTAACAACAGCAGAATTACCAAGATATGTGTGTGTACGTGTGCACATGTGCCAGGGATGTTTTCCATGAAAACATCCTAACGGATCCTTATTTCAGTCCTCTCTCCATACTTACAAACCATGCTCCTAGAATTATATTAACCATTTAATGAGGAAATGCAGTGTTTTCCTGGTGGGCTTGCTCTTAGGTAGCCCCATTTCTACTTCGGGTATTTTCTTCATGAGGTTATCTCTGGCAGCATCAATCTTTTTCCAATAGTCTTGGGTTGAGAGAGAAGGTATGAACCTGTGAGACTGGCTATTTTTCTGCCACCAACATTTATTGCTTCCATTTTAAGTGTCACAAAAGTGTAAAAAATTTCTCAACTTTGGAGCAGTACACTCATACTATTTCCACCTCTTCAGAGCTATCGCAAAGCATCTTTCCTCTTGAGGCTTGCCTCACTCAGAGCACACAGCTGAGCGCTCCATGAGAAAGCTGCACATCACACTATTTCCAAGGATATGTGCTGACACAGTGATAGGAGAAAATGCAACACTAATATGAAAAACATAGTCATTGTTCCAAGTCCTATTTTCATTAAATCATTTAAATTTCTTTATTTCTAATTAAATTTCTTTATTTCTAAGTCCACTTTCTCTAACTGCATCATATATAGGGATAGTATGTGGTGTTTGAGAAAGCGATCGAGTAACACAGGTTATAACACGTGTATGTCTTACAGTTTAGGCCGACTGACAAATATGCACAAAGAACACACAAAATCTTAGAATATATCTCATTAAAATCGAGTTTCATCTTTCTATAAAACCTTAACAACATTCTATGCTATTCTTGTTATACAGAATTCTTTGTTATAAAGAAGCTCTTATATAACCAACATAAACAAGGAGTAAATAGAGATAAAATTATTATATACACTATAAGCCTGAAAATTAGTTTAAAATGCTTTTATAATGAAGAATTTTAAAAGATGCCCAGATGTCCAATAAATTTACCCCTCAAATAATCCCCCAAACACAGAACATACTATCTCATATATTACCCATAAACATAATGGAAAAAAAAAGCTCTTATTCACAATAGCAATGAATATACAAATACCCAATCTTACCCTTAATGAGAAACATGTTACCAAGTTAAAGAAAACTATACTTTAGTAAAGCTTACAAGAAAATTTGAATAAGAAATAAAATGTTCTTAGAAAGATGTCAATAATTTTCTCCAATTTATAAGATGATCTAATACTAACAAAACCCCAATGAAACATTTTAAGCAAAAATGACTCAACTATATAATGCACCTGGAATGACCACATTTGCTCCCATTCCTCAAGAACATGAGGATGTGAGGGGGGAGGGAAATGTCCCACCTGAGACAGTGGTAGACTCCACAGACAGAGGATCAAACAGAATTGGAAACAGCGTGAGAAAACTCAGCTCAACAGCAGGAAGGCAGGCAGAATTGGTGGCAAAGGGAAGGGAAGGATATATCAAGTCCCAAGGAGCATGCCACAAATCCCCAATCCTAGGAGTTGAGAGAAAATGTCAAGTGGGAAATAGTGCATAGAAAAGGATCTGATGAAACTGTGTAAAATAGATCCGGCTTCTTGTCACCTGGCTAACCAGGATGCAGTATGTGAGTGGCTTGGCACGGATAGCTAAGAAAAAGCAGAGCAGGAGAAATGTGGGACTGAAAAGAAAGGAGGCAATGTCCTCTGCCATTTGTGAAGCCACATTAACAAAGCCGTATTAATTCAGGCTGCACGAAACAATGGCAAGATACAGACAACATCTAGTAACGAGAAATGTAGAACAAAAGAAACATTACAATCTAGCCTCACCCAAATGTGCTGTTGAAAGAACTGGTTAGCAATTTCTATCTTACATTTTGTATCAAAATAAAATACATTTCAAAGGACATAAAGAATTAACTATGTTTAGAAACAAAAGAAACAGAAAAAGGAAATGGAAGTTTACCCACTCAACACCTGTTTATAGAGTGCCCACTGTGTAGCTGGTGCTATTCCTGGTGCTGGGAATACAACAGCAAACAAAACTGAGAAAAGTCACTGCCTGCATGGAGCTTATACTGTGGTGGGGCATGCAATAAACAAGTGGACAAGTCAAATCAAAGCGATTTCCAAGAGGGCAAGGGTGAAAGAGCATGGTAGGCAGAAAGCACAGCAAGTACAAAGGCCTGTGATGAGAGCAGCCCTGGTGGGTCTTCAGTGTGGCTGGAGTGAATGAGTGAGGCACAGGATGGTGGTAGATGAGACCACAAGCACGGAATGACATGGTATCAGGGCAGACTGTAGGACATTAGAGGCCACTGTGAGGACATGAGCCGTTATTCTGAGTGAAACCGGAAGTCATTGAAAGGTTTTAAGTAGAAGAGTGAGACTATCTGACTTAATTTAAAAAATATCCCTCTTGTCTACTATAGTGAGAAGAGACCATACAGAAGCAAGAGGGGGCGCTATTTAGAGAAATCCTGGTGAGAGATGGCGGTGAGAAGTGTTCTGATTGTGGATGCATTTTAAAGGAAGAGCCAACAGGATTTGAGGACAAACCCAATGAGGATTTGGAGAAAAAGAGAAATCCCAAGATGACTCCCCGTTTTTGGCCACAGCATCGGGAAAGATGGAGATGTCATTTACTGAGATGGGAAAGCTGTGGGAGGATTATTTGGGGACATGATTAGCAGTTCACATTGGGACATGTTAGTTTGAGATTCTGATTAGATATCCAAGTAGAGATCTCAAGTAGGCTGTTAGATATACTCTGCAGTTTGGGAAACAGATCTGGGTTCGAGATATAAGTATTAGAGTTTTCAGAATATAGGTAGTATTTAAAGTCATGATATGAGACTAAATAAAGTTGAGAAGAGAACCAAGGACTGAGCCTTGGAACAGAGATTGAGGAAATGAATAGAAATCAACAAAGGAGACTGAAAAAGAGCCACCAGGGAAGTAGGAGGAAAATCAAGAGAGTGTATTGTCTGGGAAGCCAAGAGGAAAAATAAGTCAAAGAGGAGGGATCAATGGAGCAAAATGCTCCTGATAGGTCAAGTGAGATGAGAACAGAGAATTGTAATTTGCATTTTGAAAAGTGGAAGATGTGGGGACAGAGTGAAGGAATGTTTTGGTGGAACAACTGGAACAAAACCTGACTGGAGTGGGTTCAAGAGAGAACAGATTAAGAAGAATTGAAGACAGTGCATATTGATAATTTTTTGAGGAGTTTTGCTATAAAATGGAACAGAAAAGAAAAATATCTGGAGGGAGATATGGATTCAGGAGAGGAATTTTAGTTTCTTTGGCTGTTTTTTAAGAGGAGAGAAATTGAAATACATTTGTTTGCCAATGGGAATTGCATAATGGAGAAGACAAAACAGATGACGCAGGGGAAAGAAGAAAAACTACTGAAATAGTGACCTAGAGTAGGTGAAAGTGGACGAGTTTTCATGTAAAAGTGAAGGCGGCTGTCCTTTGTTAGGGACAGGATAGTTCCCCAACAGTAACATGAGGGAGGGTGGACATGTACTATTTAATTAGTTAATTAACTAATATTTAATTAGTTTTGGTAGATAGTTTCTAATTACGTCTACCAGTATTCCCCACCCCCACCCCCACCCGCCAACCCTCATTCACATCAGGAGATTGAACCTATTTTCCTTCCCTTGAATCTCCCTGGCTTTGTGCCTTGCTTTGACCAGTAGAATAAGGGGGGAATGAGGTTCTGGGATCTCTAAGCCCAGGCTTTAAGAAATTGGCAGCTTCTGCTTCCTCTTTCTTAGAGCCCAGCTGCCATGCTCTATGGAAATCCAGGCTACTGAATGCTTAGGGTACACTTCTAGAACCATGGAGGATGAGAGGCCGTCTTGGAGATCCTAAGCTAGCATGGCTAGCAGCTAAATAACCCTACTGCTACACATGGTGCAGAAGAACTGCCTAGCTAAGTCCTGCTCAAATTCCTGACCTGCCAATGGTGAGAAATAATAAACCATTTTTTGTTTTAAGCCATTAAGTTTGGGGGGCTTTGTTAGGCAGCAATAGTTAATTGAAATATCAGTGAAATTAAAAAAAAAAATCTCACTTGAAAGTGGGAGAGAGAAGGTGTTCGGATTTTGAGGGTAGAGGAAAAGATATGAAAAAGTCAAAAGAGTAGGATATTCAGGGGAGAAATTACACGATTGTTAGAAAGCACACAGGAGAATTTAAGGGAAAAACACTCACTGTGTCGGTTAGTTTTTCTCCAGCCACATTCAGCTGCACTGGTGCAGGCTTGGATGTTGGGAGAGGTGGATTTCAGCTGGGCTGGATTTGTGACAGATGAGCTCGGTGAAGTGAAGGGAAGGCTGGTGAAGGTATGCACGAGAGGTATCACAATGAATGGATGTGGGATTCCTTCTCACGGGCAAATAAATCTTACATTTTCGGACTAACTTCTGTTGATTTAAAAGAAACAGCTCCCTTTTTCAGTCCACGTAGAACTCTACTGGGACAGAATTTGTACCTGTATGTCTTCGGCTCTTCTCACAACTGGCCTTATGTTTCTTGTAAGGAAGCAGAAAGCTGAAAGTAAAACATTTATTTTCTGCTACATGAGGAACACATTATGCAGTCCTTTTTATGAGTTACTATGGATTGTAAACTGTTAAAAGAGAAGCCCTGTATGTAATTTTTAAAAATTTTTAATAGAGCATAGCATAGTGCTATGCAAGAGAATAAAAAAGCCTACTTAAATGAGTGAATGAGTAAATATATCTTTTAGTTCTATTCAGGTTTTGTAAATAACTTTTTAATGGGAAGGAAAGACAATGAAATGTGAACTACTCCAGGTGTGTGCTCAGGCTAATCCGGGTGCTTGGTCCACAGTAGACACTCAGTATAGATTTTTTGGCTGGGTGAATGAATGAATGATCTTTCTGGTAAAGCTCACATTCTCATAAAGTGAAGAAAAAGTAACCCTTGCTAAAAACTTTTTTCCAATCATTTTTCATGTACATTTATAAAACTTCACATTTAACCGGGCTTTCCTAGTATAGATTAACAGTCTGGCACTTTAGCTTCTCTCCAAATCCCATTACCTTGATATCAAGAAACAGGGTAGAAGTTTCACTTTTAAATTCACACTTCTTATATTTACTGCACTTTACTTGCACTGTATTACTAAAAAGATGGGTGCCTGGGGGAACCATTGACAATGTCTGAGCTTCTGTAAGTCAGACAATTTCTTTCATGATGTTTTATGTTGTGCAGTAGTAAAGTCTGGCCTTTTTTGAAGTGTTAAGACGTGTTGACTTAAAGAGAACATTTTTTTCTAGTGTGAATGGATACAGACTTTTCCATTTCGTTCCAAAAAGTGAGTAAAAGTCTACTAATGTACCTCCACTTCAGGAAGATTCCAACTTCATGACCCAGCCAAGAGGGCAATTAAGATTCTAGAGATAAAAAGTGTTTAATCTGCAGAGGACAGACAATTGATGCCCCAGTTCTGATACTGTGCTTCATCGTCCATTAATGCATCTTTCTTCAGAGAATTGCCATTATCAAACTTTTCTGTTATTTTCCCAGAAGAGAGTATTGCTTACATACGATATCATGGTAAGGGGAGAGTTCATTGTACAGCTACTAACATATGAAATATGATTTCGTCCAGTGTTTCCAAAACCTGGTCATATGAAGTATCACCAAAGCTGTTTTAAAATAATGTTTCCTGGACTCTGCTCACCAAGATTCTAATTCAGGAGAACTGGGGAGAGATTCAGTGGACTTACTTATAACCAGCTCCTTGGGTGATTCTTCTCCAGCGGATCTGGCACCGGTTCACTGACAGCTCTTTAAAAATTACTGATTCATTCAGCTGAGATACATGGCAGGTGCCTGCTTGTGTGACTCTGTCAAGGGTGACACGGTAGTAAAATATATTCCTTTCTCTGCACTAAAGTAGATTCATTTATGACTGTTGCATTATACTACACTATATTCATTATAACTGTGTCACATAGGCAACAATTGATCCTTTTAGTCCAGCATTCATTTTACAAATATGTGTGACCAGCCTGTGCTGCCAGTGGATTTGTGCTCATCTCATATGAGACGAACTTCTTAATGATTCAAGGATTTTACTCAGAAATAATTCTAAATCAAATTTAGCTCAATTGTATTTCCTTTGTCACTTATTTTCAGTACATGTTGCTTCTTCAACACCCAACAAATCTACGACTCTAAATGAGAAAGCACATCCCCCAAAGGAGGATATTTTCATCTCATAGTTGTAGGAAGAGCACATGTATGTGTTGAAAGCCATATTCAATGTTATGCTCTAATTTTTAACTTGGGAAAAATACTGTTTTTATAATATAACCAAACCTTGTATAGTGGGGACACACAGAAGATAGTGGATTCCTCTGGGAATAGCCTTCCAGAATAATATATCAAATTGGCAGGGGGTGCAAAAAATTCATGTCCCGTAGGTATCAAAAAGCACATAATTCAAAACACTGATCAAGACTGGATCGTGATATTACTGCTCCGTCTGTTAAGTCTGCAGGCACCACGGGTTTTAGCATCTTTCAAAAACTGCTGTCTGTGACTCACTTCTTTCCTTCCTACCATGATCTTCCAACTCCAATAGCCTCCTTCCTTTTTTGCTGCTTCCACCCAGACCCTAAAGATACTCAGCTCCTCCCACAGTCCGAATCCTCCAATGATTGCGATTAAGACACTGCTGCCCAGGAGCAGTTGGCACTAGAGCTCTGCATACGGACTTTCAAATTAATGAGATAATTGTACCACTCTCCATTTCACAGTCCCAGAATACTCACAGATTGTGCATTGAAGCCATTTACCCTGAAGCTTATAAAATTTGTAGTAAAAATGAAATAAAGATTCAGTGAATTATGTGCAATGTCAAACACCTATTACATTTGGCATTTGGAAAATGTTAAATCACTGTAAAATAACTGAATTTCACTTGCCAAGCATTTTCATTACCGTGATCATTTGTTAGAAAACTTCTCAAAGCTGGTCAGGGAAATTTAATGTTAAAAAGGAAACACACACATACACATATTTCATACGTATTTCAGTTTCAACCACCAAAATGTCCCTCTTCCTTTTCTTTTCCATTTCAGCAGCAAAGATAGAAGATTCTGCATTTAGGTGAGAAAAATGTATGGCATATTTCCAAGTCTAAATGTTCTCCCTCATGGATTGACTAATCCAAACTTCTATTTTTCTAGAAGGAAAGTGAGAGAGAGATTGACTTGCTCAAGATCACAAAGCAAATAAGCAGTACATCCAACACTAGAAGCCAGACCCGATTTCATTCAGCAAACGTGTGGGCTCTACCATGTGCCAGGTGCCGAGGGCAGCGGCACTCACTGTCCTCCAGTTGTTTGTTTTCTACTTGACGTCATTGAATGATTAACAAGAGCACTGCTAGAGAGAACACAGGAACAAACAGATTTCTAGAGTCCAGTAAAAGAGGCAGCTGAGGGATGGCTTCTTGGAAGAGGCGACATCTAATGTGATGTCTAAGCTGCACATGATATAGAAGAAAGATGTTTGAGGCATAAGGAGTATTTCCTCAGGCTTAGGGGCAAGGAAGTGGGTGTTGCTGAGGGAATCGTAGGCATCTCCTGGCACGGGAGCGTTAAGTTGAGGATGGCAGCGAGCAGGGAGAGATGAGACTGGGTGGTGAGGGGCCTCGAACCTTCTCACATTTAGAAGTATGGACATTATTTTGAAGGCAATTTAAGAGTCATTGTAGGGGTTTGGGCAGAGGAATAACACCATCTAATCCGCATTTTGGGGGAAAGTATCAGACTATGGTGTGAATATTGGACAGGAAAAAGGGAGGGAAAGGGGGCCAGGACGGTGCTTCCTCTGTCACAGGACAAAGAGTCCTTGTGAGAATTTTAAAAAGTCACCCCTTCCTGTCAGAATATTGTCATCACATACAGAGTTTATCAGAGTAAGACTATCTTTACTGCCATTTGCCAGAAAATTATTGACATATATAAATGTACATGATATGCTATGACACCCTCGTACAGTGCACAGCCTGTCCAACTGGCCCTGACCACACATTGCTTCTAGGAAACCCAGGTAGGAGCTATGACCAACTTTGTATAGCACTTGAAATTGTACAAGCCACTTTCATAAAAATTATTTGATTTACTCTTTCTAGTAAGCCTGGGAGGTAGTTAAAAAGGTAGTATTTTTACCCTCATACTTAGACAGTATGTTAAAAATTAGGTTAAAGGAAGCTTGGGTGATTATTTTCAATTTTCTTTCTCTCTCAAATCTTCATTAAGGATAAAAAGAAAACTCTCCAAAGTTATGTTCCTTTTCTATGGTCAAGCGCTGGTATGTTCTTTTTCTAATTATCCCCAAAAGGAACGAATATAGAATAGTGGAGTTGAAATCCTTGTGGTTGCTCAAAAAACACACACAAGTAAGACGCTGTAAGTTATAATTGCGTGGGAGGGAATCTCTGGTTAGGAAGGCATCACTGTATTTACTCATGTCTGAAAGTCTTATTATGCCTAATACAGCATTTCCAAGCCAATTCTGAATGATGACCATACATAGTGTAAAATATTCCTCAAAATACCCAATCAGTGTTGTCATTGTTTCCAGGTGAAAGACATGTGAATACATTCCAATGAACAAGGCTCAAGACAGAAAAATAAAGGCAACATATGCACTGATTTTGGTGCTTTTGGTGGTTTATATGTTCACTAAAACAGGAGAGTCTCAGAAAAAGAGCTATTTAATTCAAAAAAATATTTTACCTAGAAATAAACAGTAAACTTCGATTATTTTTTAATAAAATAATTACTCACTAACATTCTTGCTATCTCAAAGAGAAGTCAGCGTAGGTTGTAATGGCCTAAATAGCAGACTTCTCTGAGTTCTGGTAATTGGAGAACATACAGCTGTAAACTTTATACCATAATTTAAAACAGACTGGAAGATACTATAACTTTCCATAGATAGTCATGTAATTATTTCCAAGGAAATACCATTCTTCTTAGGTTTCAAATGCTTTAAATTTTGTAATACACCATAGTTTTGCAATAAAATGTTTAGAGAAAATTAATCTCAGAATTTTTTGCCGTCTGGAGAAGAAAGGACTGGGCATTTTTTTAGAGCTGAGTTGATGGTTAGACTTCTTTTGATTACAAGTGAATGAAAATCCAAACCAAATTGATTTGAACCCAAATAGAATTGATTGCTTCACCTAACCCAAAAGTTCAGGAATAAATCTAGCTTTGGTCAGAGCTTGACCAGACTCAAATGATATCATCAGGGCAGGGTTTTTCTCTGTAATTCTTGGCTCCGCCTTCTATTTATCATAGAAAATTATTTTTCAGATCACAGATAAGGTTGAGCACAGTTGTAAATTGGCGGCCACAGCCCCTGTACTTCACACTTCCCGGTTTCTACTGTGTAGGGAGGAGGGTCTGCTTCTCTAACAGCTGCAATAGAAGACCCAGAAGGCAGTCTTAGCAGCTGTGGTGGCCACCATGGGTCCCATGCTGTCCTTGGACAGTCACTGTGGCCAGAGGGAGGCAGGCACCCTCCTTCCTTCTGGGGGTCTGGGCTTAGATCACATACACCATCCCCGGGCCTATGGGAAAGTTAGGTTTTTGTTTTTGTTTTTGTTTTGGTGAGGAAGATTGGCCCTGAGCTAACATCTGTTTCCCATCTTCCTCTATTTTGCAGGTGGGACACGGCCACAGCACAGCTTGATGAATGGTGTGTAGGTCCGTGTCTGGGATCCGAACAGTGTACCCGGCCTGCCAAAGTGGAGCATGTGAACTTAACCACTATGGCACTGGGCCAGCCCTGAGTTTAGTTTTACCTAAAGCACATGATCTGACAACGGCAGAGAGGTGGTTCTGCCAGAGCGAAATGGAGGTGCCATTATTGCTTTCCGTTTATGCTCTCCTGGGTAAGCTTTAGGCTACGTGAAAGTAAGGACCTGATTGCTTTTTCTCACCGTTTTATCAATAGCACATAGCACAGTGTCTGGTATAGTAGGAATTCAATAAGTTATTTACTGATTGTTTGAAGATAATAATGCCATGGTCTCATTTCCACTCAGAATAATGAAGATGGGCTATGGTGAGGATTCCATTAGTCTGTAGCATTTTACATTCTTGATGTCCCCTCCTTCCTAGGATTCCTCCTTCCTGGGGTGTGATGGTTCTGTCTTATCCAGGGTCTGCTCTTGCCGACTGCGCGGCCCCCAGCATCCCCATTGATACTCCCAGCTTGCCATTCCCATTGCCACTGTGGCCATCTTGATCTTTGTTATCTGTCACCTGTGAAAGGTAATAGCATCCTAATTAGTTTTTCTACCTCTAGTCCCTCTCTTCTCTTCATCCACGTTGTTTTCAGAAAAATTTACTTAAAGAGCAGTTTGAATATTGTCATTTGTGTGCAGTCACTTCCTGTTGCCCCAAGTGAAGTCCGAACTCCTTCATACTCAAGTAAGATTCCTTAACTTATTATTTACTTTCTTCTCCCGTTTGTTCTCAAAAACATATAAATGCCTTAACAGGGAGAATTATGTCTAATTCATTGGCTTATTTTATTTTATTTGGTTACTTGCCTTTCTAGATCCTATATTGATGGTTTTGTACATAATAAACCATCAATAAGTAAAAGTTAATGAATAAATAAAAGACATATACCGCAATGAAGGTACAATGTTATTTCTGGAATTTCATCTTTTTGGGATAATAAATATCAAAGATCTATCCAGTGAGTAGAAGGTTCCTTTTTCTGTGGTTCATTGCAGCTGGTTCTGGAGAAAATCCACATTCTACTTCTTGGTAGGTATCAGAGAGAGTTCTCTAAAATTGGCTTAAAAATACATAATAGTCGTACAAAGGGGAAAGAAAGTATTCTCGTCTTGGTTTTGAAGGTGCTGTCATCTCAGTTATAGCATCTTATCACACATATAGCACAGACTGTTATCCAGTATCTTCAAAAAATAATTCCTGGACAATTCACAGGAAAAAAAAGGTCAATAAAGACAAAATGCTCCACCTGAATAATGATGACAGAAATACAAATTAAGATAACAATGAATTAATATTTTCATTTATCAGATTAGCTAAGATTACAAGTCTGTTACTAGCCAGTTTGACAAAGAAGTGGAGAAGGAAGCCTCCTCACAAGCCCGTGGTGGAATGGCACTTTCCAATAAATGCAGATGCCTTTGAATCGCCTATTTCAAATCTAGTAGCTTATTTTACATATATTCTGAGATAATTGCATAAAAATATATGCACAGGGATCTTCATTGCATCATTATTTGTAATTATTTTTTTTTAAAAGTCCTAGAAGCAACCCTAATGCCTATCAGCTTGGAACTGGAAATTAACTATTGTTAAGCTATGCAGTTGAGTAGACTATTTGGAGTCAAATTTAAAAGAATGACATAGGTGTAAGTGTGCAAAGGAAAATTTCCAAAAAATATTAAGTGAAATAAAACGATGTACAAAATAGTTCATAAAATATGATCCAGTTTGTTAAAAATGAAATGTTAAAAATGAATTTTTTACTAAAAATTTTAGTAACAAGCCTAGAGAATGAGAGATGGGAATGGAGTCAGTAGGTAAGGAGAGGGACTTTTGCATCCTTCTCTTCGAATTTCCACCATACACAGTCATTGCTTTTATAATACCAACCTAGATTGTTAAAAAAAAAGAAAAAACACATACACATAAATGTGAAAAAAAAATTGAGTTCCTCGTTATTGTAGACAGTTCATATTTTCACATTCATTTATACATCAACTTGTTCAATAGTTATTTATTGAGTGTAACTCTGGTCCAAACACCATGCAAGGTTTTTGTTTCCTTTCTCAAAAAGTGCACACATTCTTGGTACTCAAAAGTCCTTTTGCACTTAGGTCTCTGCCCACAAATACAAGGTATTTTGCTTTTCATAATCATATTAAAATATTATCTTACCTGGCTCCCATTTTCATGTAGTTACCTGTCGGGATATTTCTACTTACATGTACAAAAAGCGTGCTAATTCAATTGGCCATTTCCAGCCTTGTGCCCCAGGCTCGTGCCTTCTCTTTGGTTTGGATGAAGGACATTTTGTTTTTCTTGAAGCATACAATTGAAAACAGACTTCTGAACATAGGTTAGCTGCATAAACAGTAGCAGCAGCCTGAAACAGTAGAGCAGTACTTCCCTCCAACTGACGACACTGTCCTCGACTGTGCTCCGCTCGAGGGATTCGGGAGGTAGTCTCCCGCCATGCTCAGGGAAGTGTGTATGGGACATAGCTCTGAGAGTCAAACTGCACTCTTTCTGGCAGTGTCAAGACCACCATGCCATCGTGGGGCTTCACCACACATTTCATTATCTGTCAGGGGAACACTAGATAGTGTTGACATCTGTGGTCCAACATAAATTTTATTAGATAGATTTCCCAGGACTTTTAAAAAATAATTAACTCTTTAATAAATATGTCCTCAAGATGAGGACAATATAAAAATATAAGTATTTTTATATTATACTGACTGAAAGAGGGATGTATGCCTTATTCCTTAAAAGAACCAAACATTTAAAGTATGAATCAGAAGCTTAGTCAAGCAAGAAATTGAAATTCTCCTTACAGAGTGTTCAATGTGTTTTTGCTAGACTGGAGGAGCCAGTGGCACTGAGCCCAGGCCATAGGCTACTGATGGCTCGTATAAACATCTGCAGGATGGTGTAAGCACGTGGCCTTTGGCAAAACCATGTTAAGACAAGGGACGCTTAAATAATAACAAATATTTAATGTTTACACTTTATATATTAGTATCACTAGGTTGCCTTATGCCAAAGTCTCACCCAAATGGTAACTTTCCATAATTTTCCCCATTTCCTGATTTTAAGTGTGTCTATGGCTCACAGTATTTCCTTCACATGGGCAGGGATAGACCAGTGTGGATGGCTAATACATGTTCCCAAGTTTTAAGGACTAACCATGCATGTCAGCAATACATGATCTCATGAAACACAACAATCCAATTTGTGCAAACTCTATGTGGTGTATTGTAGAATTTTGAGAAGTTCATCTTCTTCAGATGCTTGATTCATAGATATTGCAGACTATTACTCATTTCCATTGCCTTTTGACATTTTGTAGCTCAGAATGCAAGTGTTTTATACCTATACTGGATATGCCCTGATCGTGCAGAGTGGTTTATATTAAAGTTTCCCATGAGGGTAGCATTTCAAATACTCTGTCCTCTTTCCGCAATAAATACATTTCTATTTTTATGTCACGTCTCCTAATTTTGTGCTCAGAAAATATTGCTTAACCAAAAAAAAAATTATTGAAAATCTTAGTTTTGGAGCCAGCCCAGTGGTGGAGCAGTTAAGTTGGTGCGTTCTGCTTCGGCGGCCCGGGGTTCACCGGTTTGGATCCTGGGTGCGGACCTACTCGCCACTCATCAAGCCATGCTGAGGTGGTGTCCCATATAGAAGAGCTGCAACGTTACAACTGTGATACACAACTATGTACTGGGGCTTTGGGGAGAAAAAAGGTGGAAGATTGGCAACAGATGTTAGTGCAGGCCAATCTTCCTTAAAAAAAAAAAAGAAAATCTTAGTTTCTTTTGTTTTGCAGAAAAATCTGTTGATCAGATAGCCACTTAAAATTGACTGAAACCTGCAGAAACAACATGTACTCTAAGGCGTAGCTCTCCTCCTATGCCTTTGAGTAGTTAAGATTTTTTTATGTCCACTTATTTTTGCATAAAAAGTACCTGAAGTATCTGCTTGTAGCAGCTGATTCTCCCCTCAAATCGTAAAGGTCTAAGTTACTGAGTCCAAACTTACAGGAACCAATGTTTTGTATATGAAGTGTGTGTTCTTTGTTTGAATTGGGTCTTCATCAGTCGGTGAAAGATCAAGCCGTTCTAAATATATCATCATATTCCCCTTGAACTCCTAGAATTTCTGCTTGAGGAAAATAAGGCACATGCATGAACTATATTTAAATGCAACTTCCATAGCCATGTGAAGGAAATAATTGGAAATAAAGTTGTACTCATTCCTTTATAGGTAGTTTGCTTCTTTAGTTGTGAAGCAAGTTATTTTAAATAAAATTATCCAAAAATATGAAGGAATAATATTACTGAAGCCAACTATTACAGGATATATAAATAGTTGAGTAAATCCTCAGCTTTTTGGAACAGAAAGAGTGTTGATTCTGGCGTTGAGTGTAAACCACCTATGTATCATTTTTCATGAGCTACCAGAAGATGAAGCCAAAAGGCATGGATGTATCAAAATTCCCTGTGAGAAGATGGAAAAAGAGAGAAGAAACCCAAAATAAGGGAAATCTTGTCTGCATAGTTAATAATTCTAGACTATGCCAACCGAGAAGAAAGAATTATAAATATTGGGTCACATTCGCTTCTTGAATATCATTTATTGTCTACTTTGAAAAGCATGAGGTAGCGCGGCCTACACTTTATCTGTGATTGACAGCATGGATTTGCCGAAGGCCAGCTCTAGTGCAGTGAAGTTTACCTGCAGACTTGGTTTCTCAGAACTACATCACTAGAGAGAAGAGGAAAAAGATTAATGTCAAATTTCACTATTTTTGTTCTTGAATATGTATCTCTTTTAATTCCAAGACCATATTGTAACCAGAATACAATGTTGTTACTATATTAGTACAAATGTTAAATTTGAATCTTTTAAATAAAACAATGAGAAGACTTTTTACCTTTTTATCTTAAGATGTATTTGATGCACTCCTGGGAACTGACCACTTGTCTCTAAGAAATATTTGTTTCATTCCTGGTGGAACGGTTTATAAGTATTGCAATCGAACCCAATCTTTGGATAGCATCCATTCAGTTGTCATATGTAGATTTATAGATACCACCTTTGCAAGGAGTTCTCACCAATTTCTAGAAGAATGTTTTCTTTCATAACTGTTTAATACTAAGAATATTATGGTAAAACTATCAACAGAAATATTACACAGTTGTTGAAAATTATGTTTAAAAAGAATTTTTAATATTATGAAATAATACCTTTTTCAAGAAATGATGCTTTTGTCAAATAAAAGGAAGAATGAATCATTTTAAATGTAGTGTGAACTTAACTATGTACAAAATATATGAAAAATAAACATAAGAGAGAAATATTTCCACAATATGGATGTTGGTTGCTATGCGTGTGGAACTATCACAAATTCCTTTCCTCTTTTATCCTTGCATCCTCTAACCTTCTCCTCTTCCTCTATTATTATTTTTTGTCTATGGCCCAACTATCCAGCTTGTTCTCTACTTAGAAGGATGCCCTGACTTCCTCTCTCCCTTAATTATGTCAAATCCAATCACTTCACCCCAGGAATTTTACTTTCTAAATGTTTCTCATACCTTGTTCTTTCCATCCCCGCCATTGCTGTCACTGTCCCAAATCAGGCTCTGGCCATCTCTTGTCTGGGCTGTGCAAAAGCCTCCTACCTTGTCTCCCTACCTCTAGTCTTGCCCCCTCTAGAACCATCCTCTGCAATAAGGCCTAAGAAATCTATTTCAAGTAAAGATATTACCATATCACTCTCCTGAAGTGGTGTCCTGTTGTCTGTAGAATCAAGTTCCTCAGTGCTGCATAAAACACTCCCTGTGACCTAGCCCTGACATCCCTCCTTGGCTTCATCTTCTTGCTTTCCCCATAGTACACTGTATACTGTAGAATGTATACATTATGCAATTTCATACTCGAAGGGTCTGCTCAGGCTATTTCTCCTGCCTAATATGCCCTGAACAAGGCTTATTCCTGCTATAAAATACAACCAGGGTAGCTTCTCCTTCCTGGAGGCTGCTTCTTTTTGACACAAAATGGACTAAGTATCTCTCTCATAACCCCTGGTTCTTCTCAGTTAGCCTGTACTATATGATAACAGAATTAATTTACTTAGAAATGCGTTTCTTCCACTAGACTACAAGCTTTTGGAGAGCAGAGGCTGTGAATAATTCCTAATTCATTTATCCTGGTGCTTAACAAGGGTCTAGACTATAGCAGGCACTCAATAAATATCTGAGAAATCAAATGGAACTTCTAGTCACATAAAATTAAGTTTAGATTCAATGTCTTGCTCTAGGAAAGAAATGCTCAAGTATATTAAGAACAGGTCAAATAGATGTTGAATACTGCAATTGGGCAGTGTTGTCACTTATTTGGGACAATTTCTAAAATCTCAAGAAACGAGTAAATCTCTTGCTGTTTCTGCCTCTATATTCTATCTTAGAGAAACTGTGTATTGAATTTTCTTAGAGAGGTGAGGGCAAAGAGGGTGTGTTCTCCTTCAAATCAGCAGAACAAAACAGTAGGCAACAATAATATTTCACAAATTAAGTGGGCACGAGGTCAAACATTGTCTCAGTCCTATGTAGTTTCTGTGGTTTGGAAACTTCTTTTAGAGGCATCGTATTTTTCCTAACACTTACCTAAGAGGACATACCTAAGGTTTGGAAATCAGTAGAGAACATCCATTCCTGAGACATTTCCAGTACTTTGTGGTTCTGGTCAAGATGGTCAAAAGCACTGTGCTGTGTATCCTCTTGGTCTGGTCCCAGGTTTAGCAAAAGAGCATCCCGAGCTCCAGGTCAGATGCTGATTAACCACAGGCTCTGGGAAAAGTGCATAAATGCTTGGGTTTCAATTTCCATCTCTGTGACATGTCAGCACCAATTCTGCTCCACAGAGAAGAGATCTGCTGTCATAGAGCGTGGCTGCTCTGCTGCCTTCATGACCCACTTCAGTCTCAGGAACTACCTGGCAGGATCACAGATGAAAACAAAAGGGGCAAAGGGGCATGTGTGTATGGTGACATGGCAACTAGACTTTCGGTGGTGAACACAGTGTAGTCTATACAGAAGTCAAAATACGGTGTACACCTGAAATTTACGTAATGCTATAAATCAATGTGTCCTCAATAAAAAATCTTTACCTTTTAGCATGCCATTATTGGTCTTCTAAGAAGACCAATAGAAATTAAAGACCTGCTAGAAATTAAACCTATCATTTCAGTTTTTCAAGAATGAACAATACCCGAGGCAGAGGCTCCGCTTCAATTTCACCTCACCCCTGCTGTCTCTACTGTAAAACTGATCAAGACCTGTGACTTTGCTTCTTTCTTCTTTTGAGGAATAATTTTACACCTAATTTTCTTTCTTCATAAGCCAAATATTAAATGCCTGTTGCTCACATATACTATTTAAATATACCATTGCATTCAATATTAACAACTGGAGAAGTGTATTTGAAAGGTAGTGAAGGTATTTGGGAATTCTTCAAAGAATCAGGTTAAACATAATAATTTTCTCTTGGAGGCGGAGTCAAGATGGCAGTGTAGGCAGACTCTGAACTCACCTCCTCCCGTGGACACAGCCAATTTACAACTACTCGTGGAAAAATTACCCCTGAGACAGAACTGAAAACTGCATAAGAGGAACTCCTGCAACAACGGACAATCCTAACTGAGGTAGAGGAGGCAGAGACTCCCTTCTGGAAAGGAAAAACGCCACCTTCACAAGCCGCCAGCTTCACGGCCGCCGGGAGCAGCTCACAGGTCCGCAGCCCTCCCTGGAGGCGCGGGGCCCTGAGCCGGCAGCACCCTGCTGTGGGCATTTTGTGGACGCAGCACAATCGAGACGAGTGGCATAATACCTGACTTTGCCCGCTACTGAAACACGGGGGAGTACCCCCAGAAAACCCGGTTCACACAGAAACTAAAACTGGCTCTTAAAGGGCCCCCACGCAAACTCACCCGGTTCAGAAAGCATCCTAAAATCAGCAGAAAGAAAGGTGCACAGAGCTGTGGTGAAAAGAGACTCACCTAATAGGCCCTGAGTGCATCTCAGTGAGAGGTGAGACCTCTCCAGGGACTGGGACATTGGTGGTGGCCATTGGTGTGGCCTGGTGTGGGCATGCTGACATAGACGCCATTGGAGTTCTCCCTGAGGCCTGCTAGCCCAGGGTCTGCCCCACCCGCCAGAGCACCGATTTAATCCAGCTCAGCCAGGGCAGGCAGCACACCCTAGAGACTGGCCCCACCCAACAACAAGCCCTCAGGCAACTTGTGGGCCTGCATAGATTGGTGACTGGATTCTCTGCAGCCTGGCAACTGAGCCGACTTGAGTGGGGCAGGGTGTGCACAAGGAGCGGGTGGAGAGTGTGGGGCGGTGGCGGAGTGTGTGGGGCTCCCACCGTGGAGAGACTGGGTCCGCTTGGGGAGGTCGGGGCGCTCACACGGGGCAGGACTGTGTTGACTGTGTGTGTGGATCTGTGGGCAACAGGGCTTGTCAGCTGCAGAAGACTTGTGCTTCTCAAAGACCCACATAGGGGGTTTGCCCCACCTTCCAAAGCCTGAAACGATTGGGTGTTCCTGTGCCTGAGGCGAGCCCCATCCAGCTGCAATCCTCAGAGAGCTGACAAGAGACCTAATAGGCTAGAGGCTTACAGCAATTGTAAGGCCCTGAGCATAACAACCTGCCACGCTGGGGGCCTACTCACTTAAAAGAAATACTGCAACACAAATGTGGTATTAGAACTTGCAGCCAACTGTGCTGGGGCTCTCCACACCTGATAAAGAGACTGAAGGGCCCACAACAACTACAAGCAGCTGAGCATTACAACAGCTGGCCAGGAGCATAACTCAGCCTCCCTGGGTGCCTACAGGGAGAACAAACAGGCCACAACAGAAGGACACATGTAGCCCACATAGGGGTCACCCCTGGAACATTAAGAACTGAGGGAAGCACACTGCAGGCCTCCTAAGGCATCAATAATATGAGGTCACCTATCCAAGAGCAGGAGACGTAGCTGACCTACCTAATACGTAGACACAAGCACAGGGAAAGAGGCAAAATGAGGAGACAAAAGAATACATTCCAAGTAAGGGAACAGGACAAAACCCCAGAAGAGGACCTAAGTGAAACAGAAATGAGCAACCTACCTGACAGAGAGTTCAAACTAAGAGTGTTAAGGATGCTCACTGATCTGGGGAGAAGAATAGATGAACTCAGTGAGAATGTCAACAAAGAAATGGAAGATATAAAAAAGAACCAATCAGAAATGAAGAATACAATACTGGAAATGAAAAATTCACTAGAAGGACTCAAAAGCAGAGTAGAGGATACAGAAGAATGGATCTGTGAGCTGGACGAAAGACTAGAAGAAATTACCCAAGGTGAACAGGTAAAAGAGAAAAGAATTCAAAAGAGTGAGGACAGTCTAAGGGACCTCTGGGACAACATCAAGCGCACTAACATCCGTGTTATAGGTGTCCCGGAAGAAGAAGAGCAAGACAAGGGGGCAGAGAATCTATTTCAAGAAATAATAGATGAAAACTTCCCTAACCTAAGGAAGGAAACAGACATCCAGGTACAGGAAGCACAGAGAGCCCCAAACAAGATAAACCCAAAGTGGCCTACACCAAGACACATCATAATCAAAATGTCCAGAATTAAAGATAAAGAGAGAATCCTAAAAGCCGCAAGAGAAAGTCAAGTTACATACAAAGGAAACCCCATTAGGCTATCAGCTGACTTCTCAGCAGAAACCTTACAGGCTAGAAGAGAATGGCATGATATATTTAAAGTGCTAAAAGGAAAAAACTTACAGCCAAGAATACTCTACCCAGCAAGGTTATCATTCAAAATGGAAGGAGAGATCAAAATTTTCCCAGATAAGCAAAAATTAAAGGAGTTTGTCACCAAGAAACCAGCGCTACAAGAAATGTTAAAGGGACTGATTTAAAGGGAAAAGAGAAGACCACAAATAGGAAAAATTATCTAGTTCCATGATTAGAACGTAATGCATACAAATACACAAAAAAGAGGTTAGATATGATATCAAAAACATAAAAGGAGGGAGGAGGGGAGTTAAGAGTACAGCCTTCAGACAGAGGTCAAACTAAAGTGACCATCAATTCTGTATAGAAGAAGAAAGGAACAGAGAAGGACTACTAAAACACTGAGAAAAAAAAAAAGTTAAAAAATGGCAGTAAGTACATACTTATCAATAGCTACTTTAAACGTCAACGGACTAAATGCTCCAATTAAAAGGCATAGGGTGGCTGACTGGATAAAAAAAACGAGACCCATATATATGCTGCATACAAGAGACACACTTCAGACCTAAAGACACTCACAAACTGAAAGTGAAGGAATGGAAAAAGATACTCCACGCAAATGGCAATGAAAAGAAAGCTGGGGTAGCTGTACTCATATCAGACAAAATAGACTTTAAAACGAAAACTGTAAAAAGAGACAAAGAAGGGCATTACATAATGATCAAGGGAAAAATCCAACAAGAGGATATAACACTTGTAAATATCTACGTACCCAATGTAGGTGCACCTAGATATATAAAGCAATTATTAACAGACATAAAAACAGAAATAGACAGTAACACAATAATAGTAGGGGACTTTAAGACTCCACTTACACCAACGGATAGATCATCCAAACAGAAGATCAATAAGGAAACATTGGCCTTAAACGACACACTAGAACAGATGGACCTAGTAGATATATACAGAGCATTCCATCCAAAAACCGAAGAATACACGTTCTTTTCAAATGCACATGGAACATTCTCCAGGATTGATCACATATTAGGCCACAAAACAAGTCTCCATGAATTTAAGAAGATTGAAATAATACCAAGCATCTTTTCTGACCACAACAGTATGAAACTAGAAATCAACTATAGGAAGAAAATCAGAAAAGCCACAAATACGTGGAGATTAAACAAAATGTTACTGAACAACGACTGGGTTAACAAAGAAATCAAAGAAGAAATCAAAAAATACCTGGAGACAAATGAAAATGAAAATACGACATGCCAGAATTTATGGGATACAGCAAAAGCAGTTCTAAGAGGGAAGTTTATAGCGATACAGGCCTATCTCAACAAACAAGAAAAATCTCAAATAAACAATCTAACAATGCACCTAAAGGAACTGGAAAAAGAAGAACAAACCAAGCCCCAAATCAGTAGAAGAAGGGAAATAATAAAAATCAGAGCAGAAATAAATGATATAGAGACCAAAAAAAAAATAGAAAAAATTAATAAGACCAAGAGCTGGTTCTTTGAAAAGATCAGCAAAATTGACAAATCTTTAGCTAGACTCACCAAGAAAAAAAGAGAGAAGGCACAAATAAGTAAAATCAGAAATGAAAGAAGAGAGGTTACAACAGAAACCTCAGAAATACAAAAGATTATAAGAGAATACTATGAAAAGCTATCTGCCAACCAATTCGACAATCCGGAAGAAATGGATAAATTCTTAGAATCATACAACCTTCCAAAACTGGATCAAGAAGAAGTGGAGAATTTGAATAGACCAGTCACCAGTAAGGAGATCGAAACAGTAATCACAAACCTCCCCAAAAATAAAAGTCCAGGACCAGACGGCTTCCCTGGGGAATTCTAGCAAACATTCAAAGAAGACTTAATACCTATCCTTCTCAAACTCTTCCAAAAAATTGAGGAGGGGGGGAAGCTCCCTAACTCATTCTATGAAGCTGACATTACCCTGATACCAAAACCAGACAAGAACAGCACAAAAAAAGAAAATTACAGGCCAATATCACTGATGAATATCGATGCAAAAATCCTCAACAAAATACTAGCAAATGGCATACAACAATACATTAAAAAGATTATACACCATGATCAAGTGGGATATATTCCAGGGATGCAGGGATGGTTTAACATTCACAAATCAATCAACGTAATACACCACATTAATAAAATGAAGAATAAAAATCACATGATCATCTCAATAGATGCAGAGAAAGCATTTGACAAAATACAGCATCCATTTGTGATAAAAACTCTGAATAAAATGGGTATAGAAGGAAAGTATCTCAACATAATAAAGACCATATATGAGAAACCCACAGCTAATATCATCCTCAATGGTGAAAAACTGAAAGCCATCCCTCTAAGAACAGGAACCAGACAAGGATGCCCACTGTCACCACTCCTATTTAACATAGTACTGGAAGTCCTAGCCAGAGCAATCAGGCAAGAGAAAGAAATAAAAGGGATCCAAATTGGAAAGGAAGAAGTGAAACTGCCACTATTTGCAGATGACATGATTTTATATATAGAAAATCCTAAAGAATCCACCCGAAAACTTTTAGAAGTAATAAACGAATATGGTAAAGTTGCAGGACACAAAATCAACATACAAAAATCAGTTGCATTTCTGTACCCTAACAATGAAGTAGCAGAAAGAGAAATTAAGAATACCATCCCATTTACAATTGCAACAAAAAGAATAAAATACCTAGGAATAAACTTAACCAAAGAGGTGAAAGAGCTGTACACCAAAAACTATAAAACATTTCTGAAAGAAATTGAAGAAGACACAAAGAAATGGAAAGATATTCCGTGCTCTTGGATTGGAAGAATTGACATAGTTAAGATGTCCATACTTCCTAAAGCCATCTATAGATTCAATGCAATCCCTATCAAAATTCCAACAACATTTTTCACAGAAATAGAACAAAGAATCCTAAAATTTATATGGAACAAGAAAAGACCCCGAATAGCTAAAGGAATCCTGAGAAAAAAGAACAAAGCTGGAGGTATCAAACTCCCTGATTTCAAAATATACTACAAAGCTATAGTAACCAAAACAGCATGGTACTGGCACAAAAACAGACACACAGATCAATGGAATAGAATCGAAAGCCCAGAAATAAACCCACACATCGATGGACAGCTAATCTTTGACAAAGGAGCCAAGAACATATAATTGGGAAAAGAAAGTCTCTTCAACAAATGGTGTTGGGAAAACTGGATAGCCATATGCAAAAAAATGAAAGTAGACCCTTACCTTACACCATACACAAAAATTAACTCCAAACGGATTAAAGACTTGAATGTAAGACCTGAAACTGTGAAACTTCTAGAAGAAAACACAGGCAGTATGCTCTTCAACATCGGTCTTAGCAACATATTTTCAAGCACCATGTCTACCGGGCAAGAAAAAAATAGAAAAAATAAACAAATGGGACTACATCAAACTAAAAAGCTTCTGCACAGCAAAGGAAATCATCAACAAAATGAAAAGACAACCTAACAATTGGGAGAAGATATTTGCAAACCATACTACTGATAAGGGCTTAATCTCCAAAATATATAAAGAACTCATTCATCTCAACAACAAAAAAACTACCAACCCAATTAAAAAATGGGCAAAAGACCTGAACAGACATTTCTCCAAAGAAGATATACAGATGGCCAACAGACACATGAAAAGATGTTCAAAATCACTAACTATCAGGGAAATGCAAATCAAAACTACAATGAGATATCACCTCACGCTCATCAGAATGGCTATAATTAACAAGACAGGAAACAACATGTGTTGGAGAGGATGTGGAGAGAAGGCAACTCTCATACACTGCTGGTGGGAGTGCAAACTGGTACAGCCACTATGAAAAACAGTATGGAGATTCCTCAAAAAATCAAGAATAGAACTACCATATGATCCAGCTATTCCACTGTTGGGTATTTATCCAAAGAACTTGAAAACACCAATTTGTAAAGGTACACACACCCCTGTGTTCATTGCAGCGTTATTCACAATAGCCAAGACTTGGAAGCAACCTAAGTGCCCATCAAGGGATGAATGGATAAAGAAGATGTGGTATATATACACAATGGAATACTACTCAGCCATAAGAAATGATGAAATCCAGCTATTTTTGACAACATGGATGGACATTGAGGGTATAATGCAAAGTGAAATAAGTCAGAGGGAGAAGGTCAAATACCGTATGATTTCCTTCATTAAGTAGTAGATAATAACAACAATAAACAAACACATAGGGACAGAGATTGGATTGGTGGTTACCAGAGGGGAAGGGGAGAGGGAGGAGGGTGAAAGGGATAATTCAGTACATGTGTGTGGTGATGGGTTGTAATTTGTATTTTGGTGGTGAACATGATGTAATCTATGCAGAAATAGAAGTATAATGATGTACACCTGAAATTTTTACAATGTCATAAACCAATGTTACTGCAATAAACAAAAAATTAAAAAAAATAATAATAATTTTCTCTTGGCCTCAGACTGTATTACTTCATGATCAAACATTATTTGTCAGAAATAAGAATCTAATAAAAATGGTTTAAATGCATTAAGTTGCTGCAATATTATCTGCGATTAAGAGACTCCAATGAAATTTTTATTATATTTCAATGTAGGCATTTTAATGGCATGTGAGATTATGATATGAGGAAAATATAGCCAATAATTATAGTATAACTAGATAACTAAAGAAGTGCTTACTAGAGCTAGCTATATTGTTCAAATTTTGCCATTTGGAGAATATATCAGCTATCCAGGAATTTCTGATTATAGAAATTCTTAAAAATTTTAAGGAGAAGAAATATTATAAAATAAAGCTGGTTGCCAAATTTATTTAAATTTATGTAACTTAATCGCTGATGATTTTAGAAAATTAAGAAACCAGAATGTATGAAACTAGATTATAGAATCAGCCTATTCAAAATAGTGGCCTGGAAAATCTACTTAGAGGAGTGTAGTTTTTGTCTTTAAAATTGAAACACCCTAAGCATAGATGCATGAATTGTGTCATGTTACGAGGCTTCAAGAACTTAGCTCAAATTCCCAGGGGTGGCATGCCTCCAGTTTGCTAGAGGCCTACCATTTCCCCTCCCTTCTTTTGAATATGAGTTAGGGAGTTTTCGTATGATGAGGTTGTCATGCACGTGTTGGAGGAAAGATTCAGGTACTAGAAGCATAGACGAGGGGATGACTTATTAGATGGCAGGCATCATACAGTGAATAGATGGGTGGTAAAAATCAGAAAAGAGATAATATGGCACCTTCAATCAGGTGTTGGCAAACTTTTCTGTAAAGGGCCAGATATAGTAAATAATTTTGGCTTCGTGTGCTGTTACAGTCTCTGTTGTTACTGCTCAACTCTGCTATTGTAGCAAGAAAGCAGACAAAGACAATATGTAAATAAATAAACATAACTGTATTCTAATATACCCATTGATGGACACTGAAATTTGATTTTCATATAATTTTCATGTGTCATGAAATCTTCTTTTGACTTGCTTTCAACTATTTTAAAATGTAAAGCCATTCTTAGCTTGTGGACCATGCAAAAACAGGCAGCAGGGCAGATTTCTCCTGCAGGCCACGGTGGCCAACCCCTGCCTTTGATGGATGGATGGCTGTTAGTCAGGATGGAGAAGAAGGCAAGGAAGCAGAGGTATTGCCTGGGGAGCATCCGCAGGCCACATCTTGATGCCTGTGGTGAACACAGCAAAGCAGATCACACCCAGTTCTGTGTGAGCAGCACCCAAAGACACTGTGGGTACAGGATACTGGCAAGCAGTGAATAAACGGCTCTTTGGAACTATAAAGACTGTTTGATTTTTAGGTCTTCATAGTGAACGTCTGTCTTATCTGAAAGCCTGGAAACGCCGGGAAAGCAAGGGCTCTGTCAGTCATATTCACTGCTCTAGGCCAGTGCTTATTACCAAGCCTGGCACACAGCAACAATTCCCACATGTTAGGTGAACTGAACTACAGAGACCAGAGAGCTCAAAGGGACCCCAGGAGACATACACTCAATCTGCTCCAAATGAATCAACTCAGTTACTTTATGATAACAATTCCGATGTGGAAAGAAAAACTAAAATAACACAAAATAAGAGCTATAGCAGAAACTCTTGTTTATTTAACAAGCCGAAAAGTCACATAACAACTTTGGGTGAATTTGACAGCTAACTAAGAGGTCAAAAATACATTACTGAATTGCAACTGTATGTATTTTTAACAGAACTTCATAAAGTTGCTGGGTCTATATCAAGTTTTCTGTAAACCTTAGCTGACGTATAAAGAACACACCAGAAGGAGGCCTGATGAGGCGTGCCTGCCTCAGCTGGAGGATGGAAGCTCAGCTCCTTCCCTGCCACTGAATCAAACAGGAGCAGATGGTAATCGGGACCAGACGCAACATCCAAGGGAAGAGGTGCAGGACATTCCCAAGTGCACACTGAACTGTTTTCCACCAAGACTGACGTCAGTCACAAAGACATTTTGTTCACTGAACTTACACAGGGCAACTGAATTACCTCGAAAGTGAAGCAATTCATTTTTACAGACTGACATCATTCCGTATTTTGGGAAAATTAATAGCAAACAGCGACTTCATAGGTACTTTTTTGCCATGTTTTCACATGTTCCACTCTACTGGGACAACTCCTTTACACAAAAGAGTAGTCTTTTTGAACTTTGCTTTTCTTTACTCGTGTTACTCCTTTAGTTTCAGGAAAAATTACTTAAGCCAGCAAAGTAAACTTTCTGAAAAGTGTCAACAGTGAAGTTCACTTAAAATGTTCTGTTATGTATTCGATTTTCCCCGCTATATAATCCCAACACATTCTTTACACAAATGAAGAAAACCGAATTATGTTATCATGCTCTTAACTTTAGTGTCATCCAGAAACATGCTGTGTCAATTTTAGAGCAGTGGCATTTCACAACCATTTATCAGAAGGGCTCGTGGGAGCAGCCACATGGAAAGGCATCATTACTTCGTTTTTCCCAGTAGGAGCCCATGCATGTTCCTCCAGTAGTGGCTCTGGCCACCAGTCAGCAGCCACGTCAGAGAGACCACGTCTGCTGCGATAAGCCACACGAGGTGGAGATCACCGAGGACGACCACTCGCAAATATGGGCCAAGGAGCAGGAAAAGCAAGGCCTGAGTGGGAAGTGGTGAGATTATAACTACGTGGGGAGAGGTTAGAGTAGATGAGAGCGCACCTGTCCTCGGGAGCCTTCAGGTCCCATGCTTACTCACTGATCTGACCCACCGGCAGACCTACGTCTCAGGAAACACACCGTCTGCTTTCTGGTCTCGGGGCTTTTGTTCATGCCTCCCGTCGTCTATCCCCTGAAACCCAGCGCCTGGCATCCTTATCTTCTTTAGGACCTCAGAACCCAAGTCTGTGGGATCTCTCTTTTCCAAAGACTCACAGCAGTGATTAGCACAGAGGGTGCAAACGTGGTGCGCACAGAGGCCAGGATCCTAACGAGTGAGCTGGGCTGGGAGTAACAAGACAGCCGGGACCGAGTCTCACGTTGGACGAATCAGCCTCATCTAATTAGAGACGCCACCTCTAACCCACGGCTGCCGTGCGGTCCGATTTTAACAGAATTTTGCAACATCAATGTGAAAATTTCTAATTTGTAGGTGTTGGCCGTTAAATTCAAATTATCAAACACGTTCATGGCACACCCTTGGCCTGAAGGAAATCAGAGTGGAAGCCCTTCTTTAACCGTTCATTGGATGAATTCCTTTACATGGGGTACTTTGAGGGTTTTACACTCACTATATGAGCGTCATAAACTTTTATTTACATAGCTCATACTTTTATAATACTCAGTTTTTCTTCTTTATCCAAATAGAATACAGACTCCTTTAGACTGAGAGCATATCATGTACATTTTTGCTTCAGAACCAGCAAGATGATTTATACACAAAAGTGTTTAACACATGGTAATTTGGTTGATAGGCTAATTAAATTTTTAAAAGAAAATGAAAATTAAGTTATCACAGAAAGGTTTAAAGGAGTAAAATTGAAATGGAATAATAGAAAATTTTCAATAAAAATATCTTAAGAGAGGCACCTGCTTTGGCCCAAAATGAGCATTAGTTATAAGGCTCAGAGGAGATGTGCGATCTGAAAACCCCTTGTCAACTGCAAATGACTGGAGGGATGGTAACTTATTGTGAAAAGAAAAGACACAGAGTTTTTGCCCTTCTGTCCCCATATAAACAATGTCTGACGGTTGTGTTTGCTCACCCATTGATGGGTGATCACTGCATGTATTTCTGGTCTATAGTTGGCAGTTTGACACAAAGAAATCTGAGTAAAATCCTTTTCATTCCTTTAGGATTTCTTCCCTATGTATTAATTTCCTTTCAGGACAATCCTATTTTTTAGAGTTGAGGAAGTCCATATATTTGAGCAGGACAAAGAGAAATAATCTGATCATCCCTAAGAAGTTTCAAGGCAGAGATATTTTACTTCCCCTTGCTCACTCTGGTAGTATAGCTCTCTTGAGACAAAAGTTTTTAAGCGAAAAGTTATTTTGAATGAATAACTTAAGAGAAAGAAATAGTTAAGTTCATTTGAACAAAAATCAAAGTTTTATACTACACTAAAGATGGGAATAACACAGAAAGTGTGCTTTCTCTTTACATTCTCACTGAGAAGTTTTATATACATACATTTGAAAAAGAGAAAAGTGAAAATAAAATGTTATTTTTGTCTCAAGAAGCAAGAATTCTTTGTGACCTGCTTGCAATGTCAGAGGGCATCTGCCGCAGTGAGAGGTGGGGCATTGAGGAGATGGGCCCCGAGGGCACTCACACTTAGTTTTCTAGAGGACATCATTACCCTCTAATTTCTTCCCGTTGGCCCTAACAAGGGACCTTGTGTCTGGAAGGGGTGCACTCACAGTGACCTGAGGTTAACCGAAGCCTCTCTTTTCACATTTTTACTCCGGTGCCTCTGCCATTGGCATCTAGGCGAGTCAAATCCTGACAGCCAAATCCTAGTGAGAAACGGCAAGCAGACGAAAAGGAAAGGGGTGTGGAACCCTCCCGTTGGTGACAGGAGCAGTCAACAGTGAAGACAGTGCGGCCGGGAGCGGCCTGGCTGGCCAAGGAGGGCCGGAGACACTCGGGGCCTTTGACGCGTGGTCGGTCATAAGGCTTCCTCTCTGAGTCTCTCTCTCTCCTCAGCATTTTTCAGTGGATTCAAGATGTGAAAGATATTTATGAAAACCAAAATGGTGTTTTGTGTCAAGATTTGGCTTTTGACACACAAACTTATTTAACTGTCTGGGTTACTTGCAATTTGTGTGTGAAAGAAAGAAGTTAAGAAAAGAATAATTTTAATTCCAGAATAAACTTAGGAGAGAAGGAACCCTTCAGTGAAGGATTCTTCTGATGATGACGAGCATAACTGGAAAATGTTTGATGTTTGTTAGCTGGCTGACAACATTGACGAGCTGCCAATATCTGAGGGCTGAGCTTGTTGTAACTTTCAGAATGTGAGGAATTTGGTCACCTGTACTTTCTGTAACTCATCATCTTGCCCTGAAGCTTCCATTGTGCTCTCATCTCTGTTCCCAAGTCCCTTACGGGGAGCCCATGGGAACTTCTAAAGATCAGGAAGGAGCGAGCAGGGGAAAGGGACATATGGAGTATTCTAGGCAGAGGCAGCCCAGAGAAAATAGGGGGTTCAAAGGTCTATAAGAGGCTGCTGGTGATGAGAGCCTGGAGATCAGAGAAGGCCAAGTCAAGGACTTTGCAAATGTGTGAAAGGATTTGGACTTTATCACCAGGGCCAGGGGAAGGGTTTTAACCAGAGGAGTACATTTCGGGATTCTCCTACACCAGACTTTTGATATTCTAGAAAGCCAGTTATCTCAAATGCATCTTAACTGTAAAAAGAGGTAAAAAGAATATGTTAAATTGACATCACAGGAATAGGGAACACGAATGTAGCAGAAGGGGATTGTTCTTCTCCCCTGATGCCACCCTACTCCCCCGCATATACCTTAGATGTCCTCATATGGAGATCTGCTTTGGAAGGCATGAACCCAAATTCCAATCCTCCGCATTTGTCCCCTCAGAACCACCAGGGCTCAGGTGGCAAATCTGAGGAAGAGCAGGAGAACTGAGGGGACTTCTCACAATAGGGAGAGCAGAATGATGCAGAAGCACAGCTAATTTGATCCAACACAGCAACAGTCTACTGAGCACCTGCTGTGTTCCTGGCACAGTGGAAGTGCTGAGTTAACGAAAAGAAACCAGTGCATCTCAGTGACGCGGACACAGTGCTACACAGTTACTCTTCAATATGATGAGAGCTGTTATCATGCCAAGGAAAGATATAAAATCTAAAACTATGTCTAAGGTTATTTTCCAAAATACTTTGGAAATATAGATGAGGGTACTTTTAATTATTCAGAAAAAGAAAACAGTTTATAAAAATGGCCAAGAATGAAGTGAAGGAAAGAAAATGTTTTTTGTATTTATTTATTAAACCTTTCCATTCATTGATTCAATTAGCCATTTACTCACATACTAATTCAATCAATCCCTCATTCAATCAATTGAGCAGTAAAGATTTATTTAATATCAAGTATGCCAGGCATTGTGTTAGGTGCTAGCGATTCTAAAAGAAAAAAATATATAGCAAAGTCCTTGCCCTAATGGATGCACAGATAAATAAGACCAGTCCTTGCATTTATGGGCTGTGATGGTTAATTTTGTGTGTCAACTTGACTAGGCCACAGGTTGCCCAGATATTTGGTTAAACCTTATTCTAGGTATGTCTGTGAGGGTGTTTCTGGTTAAGATTAGTGTTTGAATCTGTAGACTGAGTAAAGCAGATTGCCCTCCCCAATGTGAGCAGGCCTCATCCAATCCATTGAGGGCCTGACTAGAACAAAAAAGGCAGAGTAAGAGAGAATTCACTCTGTGCCTGACTCTTCTAGCTGGCTCATTGGCCTTCCTCCCTTAGACTCAGACTAGAACTCACACCATCAACTCTCCTGGTTCTTAGACTTTCAGACTCAGACTGAAACTTACCCCATTGGCTCTCCTCCTTCTCAGCCTGCTGGATTTGGAATGGAACTATCCCCTTGGCTCTCCTGGGTCTCCAGTTGGCCAACTGCAACTTGTATATGTGCAGCTTCTCATATTACAAAGTGTTTTAATACACATCATCTAATTCAGTTTTTGTAGCAACATTTTATGAAGTTCAGCATAATCTTTTAAGATTTTCAGATGTTATATTCAGAACTGTGTCTTAAATGTAGATCTTTATATCAAAGTCCATGTTCTGTGCCCCAAACAAGATTGAGTGGAACGGCTACTCAGAGATAGAAAGGAGAAAGAAGGAGAGAGAGATTCGGAGATGTGCACATTCAAGGCAAAAAAAAAAACCAAACAAACTAGCTATAAATTTATGGACAAGAAGAAAGATGGTGGGACTTGAATGAGTATATATCAGAGACAAGGACACTCCAGGATGAGAGAGTGACATGAGCAAGAGGTGGGATGTTGGGGACCATATCCAGGTAATGTCATGCCTTCCCATTTGGTAGGAACATAAGGTTTTTATAAAGCAGAGAAGATAGGGGTGGAAAAGTAGGTAGGGATCAAATTATCCAGTGCCATAGAATTTACAGCTTATATGGTTGTTGGGAACAGATCTCCTCCAATAGCCGTAATAAAACAAGGAATGTGGAACATAAAAGCTATAAAGTTTCTTTCAGCTCTATTATTTCATCATTTTTTATACTATGCTCATGAATATAGAATCTTATTAATGAATAACTACGAGGATTTTAATAACCCAAGTAATACCTCTTTTCAAATTATTCTAAATATTAATTAATCTTCCTATAAACAGCTTTGACAGTGTTCTTCTAATGGAAAGTCATCAACTGACCACAGAACAGAGTCCAAAATGAGTCCACCAGAGCCTTAGCACATTGTTTTTATGTTCAATGGGCATTTATTGTATTGACCAACTACTTATAAATTATATAAGCTCTTTGAGCCTAGATATACTCACTAGTAAAATAGACAGAAGTGAAAGCTGCATATTTGCTGTTTATGGTGACGTCTGAATTCCTTGAGTCAAAATAGTTGAATGAGTAGTTTAGGATACAATTAGGCCAGCTCTAGTATTATTCATACAAAATATATGTTCTAAGGCAAAAATATTCATGATCATAAGAAAAAGAGAAGAAGCCCATTTTAAAAGAGCTCAGATGAAATGCTCAATGCATGATCCTTTGAGGTTCTTTCTAAGTTTTAAAGCATTAAACACACAAGGCCCTCAACCTATGCTTCTTTTATTTAAATGAACTTAATAGAATATTTATTTGGACAGACAGAAAATTAATTTGCACAGACTATAGGACAGCCCTGGAGACCAGAGGGCAGCAACAGTTCAAGGTACAAGCCCAGACCCCTAGTGTGCATGTTGTAATATATTGCAGAGGTATCTGCTCCGCCATCAGCTTGTAAATCTTCAGGAACCATCCAACCTTCTTTTAAGAAACCTGGGTCACAGTCAAAGTAACATTTAGAATTGCAGTTTTATTCCATGATCTCAGTCTCAAATAGCTCTATTTTTATTTCGTTGTTCAGTTTTACTTTTATTTCTTTTAGAAGATTTGAAACATACAGCATTTCTTTTAAATCAATTTTTAACGTTGGAAGTTTTTAATAATGGTCATAAATTTAAGGACCTTAATCACATTTGTACCATGTTTATAGGATTTCTTGGGGTCAATTATTTTTCCATTTTCTTTGATTTCTGCTAGGATTTAGTTGGCCTTCTTATCTTGTAGATTTCATAGATATAAAATAAGAAATACATACTGGGCTTCCCAGAGCTATAACTTTTCCTTGCAGTAGATGGGAATATCTCAAAAGAAAAATCAAATAATCTTTTCGAGTTTTTTGATGTTAGGAAGTAATTATGTCGTAATGAACTAAAAGCATATTTTCTCAAAATAGTCTTGATTTAAAAAATTTCTCCTGGGATAAACACTCTCAATGTGTCATTTAGTCATGAAATTAACTGAGGATTTAGTAGTAGAGAACCTCAAACTGGTTAAAACTGGTTTTAAAAACTGGTTAAAACCATGGTTACAAGCTGGGGTTCACATACCTCTGGGGGTACACAGACTTTCTAGGGGACTAGCGAACACCCAGAGTAGTAAGGGAATCAATTTCCAAGTCCTCATCTTAGGTGCTCTTTCCTAAAACTGGCCTGCTCCTGGAATGCATGTGTTGAAGGCACTCGGCAGAGCGGCTCCTGAGCGGCTGTGAGCTGAGCTGCAGCACAGGGCCTGGAATAGGGTTAATTATCTGCGCCCAGGATCTTGAAATGCTTAATCCTTTTCAAGAAGGGACACTGCGTTTTCGTTTTGCGGTGGGCCCCACACACTCTGCGGCTGGTCTTGCATTCGGGCTCCGCTCTGGCTCTGCTTTGCTGCCACTCGTTTTTCCAGCAGCACTTCTTCCCTTGAGAACAGAGAGCTGTGTCTTTCACTTCCCAGTCTTACTAAGTACATCGTCCTGGAGAAGGGAGGGGTGGACGATGTAAAAACTGACTGGCAGCAAATAAAGGGACAATTCAGAATACTGGCAAAAGCCCAGGCAGGACGTCTTGTTTTTCTCTGCTTCATACTTATCTCTTCAAGGTTAAAATGTGATTTTAGAAATTTGGGATTGTGACATTTGTAAATATTCTGAGTAATGACAATTCTTATTCTTGCCCTCACTGTTTTCATCCTTGGACTGCCTTCAAAGAGTGTAGTGCTCTGGAGGGAGGCGCCCATGTGCGCAAAGCAAAGCGAACAGTAAGGAATACTGCAGGTGGCAGCAACGACTCCATCTCGATCCCCAGTTCTGGGCAAGGCTCTGAGTCACATCATCTCCCCCACCCCCTGCTTAGTGACCTTCCCACTCCCCACCTTCTTACCCAGCTGTTTTGGATTTGAAGTCAGAATTAAGAAGCTTGCCTTGAGGTTGAGAACTAACACAATTATTTAAAAGGAAAGATAAAATCAGACATTTTTGGGCAGAACTTAAGTCAGATTCAGTTGATTGATAATTGGGACTGGCTTGGGAAGTTAGATTTTTTAAAATAAACTTTATTTTTTTAAAATAGTTTTAGATTTACAGACAAATGGAAGAAGGTAAGAGAGTTCCTATATACTCCTCATTTCCCCTATTATTCACATCTTACATTAGTATGGTATAATTAATAAACCAATATGGATATATTATTATTAACTAAAGTCTGTACTTTATTTAGATTTCTTTACTTTTTACTTAGTTTCCTTTTTCTGTTCTAGGATCTCAAGGATATCATTACATTTAGCAATAATATCTCCTTAAGCTCCTTTTGACTTCAACAGTTTTTCAAACTTTCCTTATTTTTGATTACCAGAACAGTGTTGTGGAGTACTGGTCAGGTATTTTGTAGGATGCCCTGCTATTGGAATTTCTCTGACTTTTCTTTTTTTAGTAAGCTTTATTTTTTGGAGCAGTTTTAGGCTCACAGCAAAATTGAATGGAAAATATAGAGAATTCCAATATACCCCCTGCCCTCACACATGCACAGCCTCCCCCACTGTCAACATCCCCCACCAGAGTGCTACATTTGTTACAATTGATGAACCTACATTGAGACATCATTATCCCTCAAAGTCCGTAGTTTACATTAGGGTTGACTCTTGATATTGTACATTCTATAGGTTTGGAAAGCGATTAGATATTATGGGGACATTTTCCTTAATTGAATGAGGTATGTCAGCAGTCTCGATGCTTTTTATTAAAAAATAATTATTGAAGGGCCTGCCCAGTGGTGTGGTGGTTAGGTTTGCGTGCTCCGCTTTGGCAGCCCATGGTTAGAGGGTTTGGATCCTGAGCACAGACCTACACGCTGCTCATCAAGCCATGCTCTGGCAGCCTCCCACATGCAAAGTGAAGGAAGACTGGCACAGATGTTAGCTCAGGAACAATCTTCTTCAAGCAAAAAGAGGAAGGTTGGCAGCAGATGTTAGCTCAGGGCCAATCTTCCTCACCAAAAAAAAATATATATATATATATATTGAGCATGTATTATATGCCAGACATTATTCTAAGAGTTTGTGATATATTCATTAAAAAAAAAAAAAGACTGAGGGGCTGGCCCAGGGGTGTAGTGGTTAAGTTTGTGCGCTTGGCTTTGGTGGCCCAGGGTTTGAAGTTTCAAATCCTGGGTGAGGACATACGCACCACTCATCAAGCCATGTGAGGTGGCGTCCCACATATAAAATAGAGGAAGAGGGGCATGGATGTTAGCTCAAGGCTAATCTTCCTCAGCAAAAAGAGGAGGATTGGCAACAGATATTAGCTCAGAGGCAATCTTCCTCACACACACACAGAAAAAAAAGGACTGAGGTTACAGCCCTCACATTCTAGGGAAGACAGGCAATAACCATAAATTATGTCATCTGTTAGAAGGTGATAAGTGGTAGAAAAACAAAAAATAAAAGGTAAAGTAGAGTGAGAGTGGATTGGGCATGCAAGCTGAGAGGGAGGTGGGGTGTTAAATAAAGTTAGAGGCTCATTCAGAAGGTTTGACATATGAAAAGATTTCTTTAAAGTTATTTTGGCAAAAATACACTTAAATAAGTAACATTTACATTTTCCCAACTGTTTCCGAACAAATTGTCTTCAACGAGATGCCTCTAAGTGGAGGGAATGGTCACAATTAAGAGTCATTCCCGAAGGCACGTTAATGACTCTGTCCGTATACTTCCCAGAAGATAAACACCTCTACTGGGTAACAAAACCTTTTGCAAATCAGGTATTTTCCAATTTTCAAACAAATTTAAAGAAATATCTGATTAAAGAGCAACTTGATAAAGTATTATGGACAAGTTTTGAGACTATTTTTTGGCCTATGACACAAGTGGTTCAAAGAATTGAGTGGCATTGCCATAACAAAACTCTCCATTTCTAATTTAGTCACTGATGTGAACAAAGTTTCATAATCTCGATCTACCCACCTACTTATCTAACATCTTCTTATATCTATCAAAACTAAAAACAAGAATGGAGTTAAAGTGAATCTTATTTTATGCTAAAAATAATACTCATTCATGGGTACATGAACTAGCTGAAAAAATAGCCTAATTGACCTCATTAAAAATATATTCTGAATTTTACTATTTATGTTTAATTATAAAAGCTTATAAATATGTTTGTAATTCTGATTAATTTTATAATAATGATAATTATTGGGTTACATTAATCTGAAAACACAATCTTTACATCTCATGGTCATAGATAATTAATAATATTTCAGTTTATATATGTATATATTTTTGTTATGAAAAGTCAAGATAGGTAATCAATAAAAGGGTTATAAAGTTATAAACCATATTCATTAGGATTAAATTCTGTGTGAGAAAGTGGAATGGAAAAGTAAACTCAGAGAGTAAAAAACAAAAAGATATAAAATTTCCAACTGTTAAAGAGCTAGTTCATCTGTTTTTATAATGGATGACAATGGGTATTAAATTGTTCTGATTTTTATATTCCATTGACTACATTTAGCAGTCATATAACACTATTTTATGACAATATTTATAATATGCTGTACATTATATTATCTCCAATTATTTATATTTATGTTGAAACTTTTTTAGATGTTAAACATGTGAGGGAACATACAATTTTTCAAAATTGTTTAGGAGGAATCTCAGCAAATATTTTGAAAACCACTAAACTGCTGGTTTGGACTTTCTCTATGTTTGAATAAAATCTATCCTTCTTTGGGTTCTTTAATATCACATCATCTGTCTTCTAACTTCTCTGATCTTTTTTCTTTGCATTTGCTTACTTCTCTTCCCCTTATAATTCCTAAATTGTGGGTACAGGATCCTTTCCTCAGGCTTCTCACTCTCGTATTTCACATTCACTTTCAAAATAACCCCATTTGCTTTAATATTCAATCCTGACCACATTGTAGTGGGGTACCAGCCTTTGTCCTGTAGTACAGCGCCTCATCTCCCACAGGGTGCTGACGTTGGAGTCTCAAGGGGTTCCAACTCCTCTCCCCCAAAGAGTCATCCCTTCTTCCTAATTTACTGGAATAGTTTTACCATTCTATCAGTAACACTAGCTTGAAACTATGTAATTTCCTTGCTCTCCTACATTCCATCATTGATTTTTGTTTTTATTTATTTTCATTTATTTTTTTGGTGAGGAAGATTGTCCCTGAGCTAACATTTGTGCCCATCTTCCTCTATTTTGTATATGGGATGCTGCCGCAGCATGGCTTGATGAGTGGTGTGTAGGTCCACACCTGGGATCTGAACCCATGAACCTCGGGCCACCGAAGTGGATTGCATGAACTTAACCACCATGCCACTGAGCTGGCCCCTGATTTTTGTTTTTAAAAAGCACTGAGCAGTTATGGCTTAGGGAATATATATACGAACAATGAGAGATGTGGCTCAATAACTGATTTTATTACTCCTTTCTTTAATTGATGTAAGTCTAATTAGTAGGGGGCTTTGTAATTAGTGAGTGGTTGATACTTTTAGTAATGGTATAAACCACGTGCATTTAGTACTTTTAAAAGAATGAAATCCCTTTTAATTATACATTCCATAGTAAAATAGTGATGAACTGGAGCCCATCTCCCAAATCTCTCAAGCAAATGGAATTATTTGTTGAAGTTTAAATTTAGGAGACATTAATAAATAAGAAAGAAAAGTCTTATTTAGAAAATAACAAAGATTTCTTTTAAACCAATCGCCTATACCTCCTTCATTATGAAGATGTGCAATGTGTTCATAAAACAACTGTAAAAAAATTTCCAATCATCAATGTGTGCACTTAAAATAAAATATCCGTGGGGCTAGCCTGGTGGCATAGTGGTTAAGAACACGTGCTCTGGGGGCCAGCCCTGTGGCGCAAGTATTTAAGTGCGCGTGCTCCACTGTGGCAGCCTGGGGTTCACCGATTGGGATCCCAGGCATGCACCGACACACTGCTTGGCAAGCCGTGCTGTGGTGGCATCCCATATAAAGTGGAGGAAGATGAGCACGGATGTTAGCCCAGGGCCAGTCTCCCTGAGCAAAAAGAGGGGGATTGGCAGATGTTAGCTCAGGGCTGATCTTCCTCAAAAAAAAAAATAAATAAAAAGAGTCATATAGCATGATCAAGTGAGATTTATCCCAGGGATGCAGGGATGGTTTAATATCCACAAATCAATCAACATGATGCACCAAGTTAATAAAATGAACAATAAAAATCACATGATCATCTCAATAGATGCAGAGAAAGCATTTGACAAGATCCTACATCCATTTATAATAAAAATTCTCAGTAAAATGAGTATAGAAGGAAAGTACCTCAACATATTAAAGGCCATATATGACAAACCCACAGCCAACATCATATTCAACAGTTAAAAACTGAAAGCTATTCGTCTGAGAACAGGAACAAGACAAGGATGCCCGCATTCACCACTCTTATTCAGCATAGTACTGGAAGTTTTAGCCAGAGCAATCAGGGAAGAAAAATAAATAAAGGGATCAAAATTGGAAAGAAAGATGTAAAACTCTCACTACTTGTGGATGACATGATTCTATATATAGAAAACTCTGAAGAATCCATCAAAAAACTATTAGAAATAATCAAGAAACACAGTCAAGTTGCAGGGTACAAAATCAACATCCAAAAATCAGTTGCGTTTCTATACAATAATAACAAACTACCAAAAAGAGAAGTTAAGAATTCAATTGCATTTACAGTTGCATCAAAACGAATAAAATACCTAGGAACAAATTTAATCAAAGAGGTGAAAGACCTATACACTGAAAACGATAAGACATTATTGAAAGAAATCAAAGAAGACGTAAAGAAATAGAAAGATATTCCATGCTCATGGATTAGAAGAATAAATATAGTTAAAATGTCCATATTACCTAAAACAATCTACAGACTCAGTGCAATCCCAGTCAGAATCCCAATGACATTCTTCAGATAAATGGAAGAAGGAACCCTAAAATTTATATGGATTTTAAGACAAAAGACCCTGAATAGCCAAAAGAATCCTGAGAAAAAAAGAACAAAGTTGGAGGTATCACACTCCCTGAACTCAAAATATACCACAAAGTTATAGCAATCAAAAAAGCATGGTATTGGCACAAAAACAGACATACAGATCAATGGAACAGAATTAAAAGCCCAGAAATAAAACCACACATCTATGGACAGCTAATCTTTGACAAAGGAACCAAGAACATACAATGGAGATAGGAAAGTCTCTTCAATAAAAGGTGTGGGGAAAACTGGACAGTCACATGCAAAAGAATGAAAGTAGACCATTGTCTTACACCTACACAAAAATTAACTCACAATAGATTAAAGACTTGTATGTAAGAGCTGAAACCATAAAACTCTTAGAAGAAAATCTAGGCGGTACACTCTTTGACATCAGTCTTAGCAGTATCTTTTCAAATACCATGTCTATTCAGGCAAGAGAAACAAAAGAAACAAATGGGAATACATCAGACTAAAAACCTTCTTCATGGCAAAAGAAACCACCAACAAAATGAAAAGACAGCCCACCAACTAGGAGAAAATATTTGCAAATATAAATCATATATCCAACAGGTAGTTAATTCCAAAACATATAAAGAACTCACACAACTCAACAACAAAGAAATGAACAACCCAGTCAAAAAGTGGGCAGAGGATATGAACAAATATTTTTCCACAGAAGATATACAGATAGCCAACAGGCGCATGAAAAGAGGTTCAACATCACTAACTATGAGGGAAATGTAAATCAAAACTACAATGAGATATCACCTCACACTCACCACAATGGGTACTATTAACAAGACAAGAAATAACAAATGTTGGAGAGGATGTGGAGAAAAGGAAACCCTCATACACTGCTGGTGGGAATGCAAACTGGTGCAGCCACTATGGAAAACAGTATGGAGATTTCTCAAAAAATTAAGAATAGAAATACCATGTGATCCAGCTATTCCACTACTGGGTATTTATCCCAAGAACTTGAAATCAACAATTCAAAAAGATTTATGCATCCTTATGTTCATTGCAACATTAATCACAATAGTCAAGTCATGGAAGGAACCCATATGCACATCAACAGATGAACGGACAAAGAAGATTTGGTATGTATATACAATGGAATACTACCCGGCCATAAAAAAAGACAAAACTGTGCCATTTGCGACACCATGGATGGACTTTGAGGGTATTATGCTAAGCAAAATAATTCAGACAAAGAAAGACAAATACTACCATATATGATTTCACTCATATGTGGAAGATAAACACATACACAAGGAGAAAGAGATTAGTGGTTACCAGAGGGGAAGGCAGTTGAGGGAGGGAGAAAGTGTTAAAGGGGCACATATGTACAGTGATGGATAGAAATTAGACTATTGGTGGTGAACATTGTGCAGTCAATACAAAAACTGAAATATAATAATGCATACCTGAAATTTACACAATGTTATAAGCCAATATGATCTCAATAAAATAAAATTTGAAAACAATAATTGCCAATCTAATTTATAAATCAGCAGAGACCTTATAAAATGGCTTGGGCTATCACAAATGTCTTACATTTCAAAAGATGAGGTATGTTAATTTTTATTTGTAATGTGTGGCCCGCTTGAATAGGAAAAAGATTAATTAAGGCAGAATTCTGTGAAGGTAGCTGTTTTCATGGTGGCCCATTCTGGGCTGTGGAATCTTCGCTTAATGGTGGTTTGGGTCTTGCTGCATTCAGACACCACTCTTCAACAATACCTGAAGACAGATGTGTGAACTTGGTTGGGGGAGATAATTTTTAACTTAGGATTCAATGAAAGGATTAGGAGAGAGTAAAGGTACTACAAATAACTCATTAAACACTATATATACACACATTCTCAGATATATTGTAATCACAAATCTCAAATAATAAGCAGTATAATGCTAGTACTAAACCCAAATTTCTGTAACTAGAAAGTTGGTGAAATTCTTAGTATTGGATAAGAAAACATGTTTTCATCCCATATCTGTCCAGAACTTGATTCTATGTGGCTTGTTGATGCTTATCTGTCTCCACACTGGTTCACGTCTACATTAGAAGAGATAATTTCTTGTATTGGAGCTAAGAAACTCATTACACAGGGCCGGCCCCATGGCTTAGCGGTTAAGCGCACGTGCTCCACTACTGGAGGCCGGGGTTTGGATCCCGGGCGTGCACCGACGCACCGCTTCTCTGGCCACGCTGAGGCCGCGTCCCACATACAACAACTGGAAGGATGTGCAGCTATGACATACAACTATCTACTGGGGCTTTGGGGGAAAAAAGGAGGAGGATTGGCAACAGATGTTAGCTCAGAGCCGGTCTTCCTCAGCACAAAGAGGAGGATTAGCATGGATTTTAGCTCAGGGCTGATCTTCCTCACACGCAAAAAAAGAAACTCATTACACAGATTTCTGTGTCAGTTCATAATTACACAATGTTCATAATTGAAGTCTAAGGTTCTTCATCACTTTGTTTTGATAGTTCTAGTTGCTACTCTTCCTAATTTTCTACTACATACATCCTTAAAATTCTAGCATTTGAGCAGGTTTATGCTCCTTCAGCTAGCATTGCAAAATCCCCTTTGACTGCAAACGGTTTCTTCTCTACATCATTACTGGGTGGTGCATGATCACCTTAGTTGTCCAACCCAGCCCTGCATTTATTCTCTGTCTCCATTTCTGTCTGTCTGTCTGTCTCTCTTTCTTAGCCTAAGGCTCTTTGTTGGCCCTTTCTGCAGGGCCCTAAGTGTCCTTCTAAAAGATGAAGAGGCTGCTTTGAAAACTCTAAGATGACAAATGAGTGTTACACTGGGCTGCAGTTCTTAGAAATGGGCTGGTCTCAGAGTGGAGCTGCCCTGGCCAGGGTTCCAGAGATGGAGCTATCGGCTGTCTAGAGCTAGAGCCTGATTCAGGCCAAGGTGCCCTTTCTGCAGAGGCATGAAGGGGCTGGGAAGAAAAACAGAACAGGACAGGAAATGGGGACACTAGGACAGAACAAGTGGGTTTGGAGTGGAAAGTGGAAAACAGAGCCTGGAGACCACCCCTAAGTGGCTGTAGCCACTAGGACTTTCCATGGGATACCTGCATGCCTGATTGTGGATGGAAGGAAGCTGTTGAGGGGACTGAACATGCCTGGCCACTAGCTTTAGATAAGGGATACCTGCAAAAATGTGCCTCCATTGAGCCAAAGTCACTGACTTTGTGTCACTTCCTTTGTTGAACTATCAAATATCCTTCAATTTGTACCAATTTAGAAATTCCCTACTACACCATCAATAACTGACTCTCCAGGGTTCTCTCCCCGGGTGTTATTTTGTGTTTGTGCTTGTCCTATATCACAAGGCTTGTAGTCTGCAATTGACCAGTGAGGTGCAGATATAGTCCAGTAGAGTTGAGAAAGATTTTTTTAAAGATCATTACCAATGAACTGAAAACAGGGTGGAGGAAATGTTCAAACTATGCTTAAATTCCACATTTTTAGATAACATGAACTTAACATAGTGAGGCCACAATATGGTCTGGCAATTCTTTTACTCACTTCTAGTGAGTAGTTCTCTTTTGAGAAGTGCATTATTTTCAAAAAACTACTACCCCTCAACCTCACATTCTATTTTACAAAGAGAATAAAAGCCTTTAAACATTGATTTTATGCAGTAAATATTGACTGAGCACCAACAATGTGTCACAATCTGCACTAGGTCTTAGGATACAATGATTGGGAAGTACAGGTAAACAGGCATCTGCAATCAATATAACCCAGTCTGGCTAATTAGACATAAAGAAACTTCTAGTGGGCTTCTAGGAAAGATGATCTCCCCTAAGAGAGGGCAAGGACACTGAAAAGGGAAAGCTCTTGGAATCTTTTACCTCTCTTCCTGCTTTGGATTCTACCGTTCGAAGTCAGATGTCCGTGAGGACAAGATGGGGGCCATCTTGCACCCAAAAAGGAGAAGCTGGGGGTGAGAGCCAGCGTGCTGATTGTAGTGGAGCGGAGGAATGGGGGGAGCCTGGGTCTTTGTGAGCACCCCTGAGAAGCTGAACTGATGACGATCCTGCCTGCCTCTGGACATCTCACGGACAGCACTGCGTGTTCTTAGGATGTAAGCCTCTGAGAGCTAGGTTTTCTGCTATTTGCATCCAGAAGCATCTTGACTGAGCAAGTGTCATGTGGGTGCTTAGGATGGGCGCCTACTCCAGCCTGCTTGGAGAAGTAGATACTCATGACGGAACCTGAAGCTCCACCGGGAGACCGAGAGTGAAGCAGGGTCAGGTGGGAGTGGGAAGGATCTTCCAGGCAGAGGCAGCAGCACACACAGTGATTCCGAAGGAGAGTGAGAATGGGCAACTGTGTGTAATTCTGTTCCAGGAAACAAACGGCCTAAAGGGAGGAGCCCAGACAGATCACATCACTCCTCTGTTCAAACCCCTGCCAGAGCTCCCAATTTCCCTCTTAACAGCAGCCCAAGTCCTAAGAAAGACTTTTAAGATTTCATGGTGTGTCCCTAGTCCACTCTGACGTCACCTCCTACTGTTCTCCCCTCACTCTTCCCTCTGCAGCCCAATGGCCTAGTTTCTGTTCCTTAGACATTCTCAGCCTGATTTGCTTCAGGGCCTTTGTACTTGGGGGTCCCTCCACACATAGCTGCATGGCTTGCTCTTTCTCGCTTCTTCAGGTTGCTGCTGAAACATCAGCTTCTCAGGGAGGCTCTCCCTGACCACTCTGTGTAAAAGAGCAACTCAGCATCCCTTCCCCAGCGCTCCAGATCCCCTTTATCTTGTTTATTTTTTTCACAGCACCTGTCATGACCCTAGCTGCTGTAGCTTTACATATGTATCTATTGCCTTCTTCCCCTGTCAGAGCAGGGATTTGTCTGTTTTGCTTCATGACATATCCCCAGCACCTACATAAACTTTGTTTCACTGCTAGATCCCTAGCACTCCAGACTTTATTAGGGGGCTCACAGAACACAATTCTTGATAAAAATAAATGAATCAATAAGTCAAAACCAAATCATCCAGGTTTTTGTATGTCATGGTAAAGACATATTAATTACCTTAACTTGCTTCTTTCCCCCACATTTCCAAACTAACCAACTGTTCATCCATCCTTTCCTTTTGAAGGGATTGTAGGGAGTGGTAGGCATGAGGCTAGAGAAGTAGGTAGATTATGAAGTATCTTATGGCTGTATAAAAGAATTCGAGTTTGATACTAAAGTTTATAGATTCAGATTTTTGAAAGATAACTTTCCTTTCAATGTAGAGAGTAGATTTGGAGTGAATGAGAGTGTACGGAAGGAGGTCCATGAGGAGGCTATTGCAAGAATCCAAGCGAGGGATTGTTAGTACCTTAACTAAATCAATGACATTTGGAACTGGCAGAAGGATGTTAACTGAGACCTGATTGTGAGGGAAACTATGAAGTAGTAATTAGTGTAATATTAGACAAGGTATTGGAAGAGAGGATACAATCTGGAATGCCCCCAACTTGGGTCCTGGGGACCTAGACGGACAGTTCATCAAGAAGGGGCAAGTAGAAAGAGGAGGTGGAGTTCCAGGAAGTGAACATGGGGGACTCAGCTTTGGACATGCTGAGTTTGAGGTACCTCTAGAGATGCTCATAGGCTGTTGAATATGTGGATCTGACTATCACAGAGAAGCACTCCCTCATATCTAATGGGTGTGCAGAGGAAAAAGAATTGCTGAGAGGCTAAAAGGAGAGCTTCATAAAATGATGGAAAAATGGGCAAAGTGATACACAGAAACCAAGCAGGATGAATACTGAAAAGCTATTAGTATATTTGACAACCCTAAGAATGCTGGTGACATTTGGTAGAGCCATTTCAACAGACTGACAAGGACAGAAACCAGATTCCACTTGGTCGAAGAATAGTAATAGTTAATATTTTCTGCTTATTTATTAAATGCTAAACACTTTTCTACATCCTCTTTGAGTATAAATGCACTTAATCCTCACAACTGCTCTATGAGGTGAGTACCACTATGTTGGAAGAGGTCATTGAGAGGACATGACTGCCAGTTGACCTGTGAACTGGACCCAGACATTCAGAGGCTCCTCACCCCCTCCCCTGTCTTTGGAATGTATATTCTGCCCACTGTTCCTACACTGGGAGCTGGTTTCAAGGACACAGCTTTGAGAGCAATGTGTGTTGAGACCATCCACACGGTATACATAACTGAGCCGAGTAAAGGCCTCCATATAAACTTTTAAGGTCCTGGCAGGTGGATATGAAGATTACTCATCTTGCGGCTACCCAAGACAAGCCACGTATATAAGTACCTTTGCTTATTAAACCTGCCACCTACCAATCTGGAATGGTCTGCCTCTTTCTTCAGTCTCTCCTTGCCCTCCATGTATAGGGGCCAGTTTCAGATTTTACCCGGGAAGCTCATGAGGTTTCAAACCAACACACTGTCATCAGCATCCTTTTTTCTGATGAGGAAAATGAAACACAAAGAAGATAGTAATTTATGAACGTCACACAGATTAGGAAAAGCAGCAGAATCAGGATTTGAACCAGGCCATTTGTGCTTAGAACTCATCTTAACTACCATGCCCTTCTGTTGTGTGATGACTGAGAAATAAGCAAGCAGAGGCAATAGGTACAGGTGCCCCTTCCAAATGTTTAAAGTGAAAGAAAACTGAAACAGAAAAAGATTGTGAAAGAAGGAGGCAGGATCAAAGGGTACAAGGTGCAGTGCAGAGAGTGTGAGCTTTGAAGTCAAGAAAAGGCAACTCCACCACTTGTTTGCAGTTATTTCAAGAAATTAGCCCATATTCATTTTCTTCATTTATAGAATGGAGATAATTACACCCAAACATTAGAAATGTTACAAGGGTTAACTGAATGATAAATACTAATATCCTAACACAGCTCTAGAAACATAGCAGGTGCAAAGAAAAAATATGTTTTTCCTTCCTTCCTTCAACAGCCAGCCGAGGTGCTGGTGCCCTGCCAATCACAATGCCAGGCGATCTCACACAGATCCTCATGGTTCGCGCTCACCGGGCCAAGAGCTCTTCTAATTCTACTAAAAGCATTTCTTTCCTTTTCAAACTCTTCACTTCTCCCTGCTCTCCCTCTCATGCCAGTACCCTATCACTCTGGGAAAGCTGAGGTCCACTAGCTGCCTAAAGGTGTCTGCCTTGAATAGAAGGCTGCATTGATGGCTCCAATTTTCACCCACTTTGTATCTATGCCTTTTCCACGGCTGGGCCGTGTGACTGCCTTTGGCTAATGGGACGTTAGCAAACTTGATACTAGAAGCGGATTAAAAAGTACATATTTGTTATCACTTTTGCCGTCTCGTGCCTCTGCCGCCACCATATGAATCTCCATGGACTAGCGTGCTGAAGGATGGGAGCCATGTGGAGGAGCGCTCAGTCACCCGAGATGCCCCGGCCCAGCCCAGCCTGAACTGCTGACTTACAGACCCATAAACTAACTAAACGTTTACTGTTTTAACCACTGAGTTTTGGAGCGTTTGTTATCCAGCACTATTCTGGCTATAAATAACTGATAAAATCTGTCAAAGTTGAGCATTTTATCAACTGCTAGCAGGGTTCTGCTGAAGCTGCTCCTGCCTCCTGCTGAATTAGTTACAACTTTTCCATTGAAAACTCCTGTCTCTGCCCTGCCGTAGAAGGAAGCAGGACTTGACTCAGAGTGAAGTGTGTTCCTGGGGCCCCAAGCTCATATAATGGCTCCTTGAAAGTGCAACACTCTTTCCTCCTCTACCTCCTCCCCGTTGAGTGTTGGATGGGAGAGTTAATAACTCAGCCTCATGGTCATTTGCAGACCATACATTTCGCCTCTTCCCAATTCTATGCGGGTTGGATATTAGACTTAAAAACTCAATTCAAATGCTTTGACAACTCTCTTTTAGTAGGATGAGAGAGCATGGCACAAATCCTCTTGTTGAAACTTCATTAACCAGCCTCTCTTTAGTCCCACACTCTGCAAAATAAGCAAGTGCATAAACTCTAGAAAGTGTGGAAGCATTGTCTGCATTTTTGGCCCCCCATCCATGTGAGTGCACTCAATTGTTACTGGGTCCTATTGCCCTCAAGCTCCGTATGTCTCAGAAATTATTAAAGAATAACTAATTTTTTTTTACTGTGGCTGGGTGCAGGATAGCTGCAATCTTAGAATGTTCCACTGTTGGGGGCAATGAAGCCAGGGGATAAAGTTGCTTCCCCTTCCCTGACCCTAATCTAAAGCGTTCCGGGCAATGCAACCATTTAAGCAGTTGCTCTGGGGCTAGTTCCAGGGTTTTGACTGCTTTGTTGCAAGGTAATATTATTTTTATGTGAGCATATCTATTATAAAGTAGGTGAAATTCTAACTATGCTGTCTTTGTGAAACTCAAAATGTAGAAATATAAGGTCAGAAAGATGTCAGAATAATAGTCTTAAAAACATTTTGGCCAGTATGTGCAATTCTTGGACATCTTTGGGGAAGCATGGAACAGCTTGAGAACACGTGTCTGCTCTGTGCTCCTCATACCATCCTTTACCTTTCCTGTCCATACTGTCACACACTCATCTACCATTAAAGTGATTCACTGATTAGCTTAAGTATATTTGCAGACTGTGTACTTTTGTTTCTGTAATGATGGCCTTTTTGTTAGCCTTTCTTCTATTTAAGTAATGGTGGCTTCTCTTGATAGGTGAAAAAAAAAATCATCCTTGATTTTCCTTTAAAAACTAGGTTACTATTCCTTAGATTAACAGAAAACTTGAGGCTATCATCCTCACTTGGAGATTGTTTTGAAAAGGAAAATGTTATTTGTATATGATGCCATTAAACAGTAGGAAAATCCTTAGATTGAATATCATCACAATATCAAAGACTAAAACTTAGACTTGGAATCTCATGAGCTTGTGCGCACACACACACACACGCACACACACACACACACACCCCATGGACCAATCTCACAAGTGTCCTAAGTCTTCTTGGCCTGCCCCCAAACAGAACCCCATTATAAGGGCGTAGAAAACAGACCAAGATCAAGATCAAGACCTAAGTTTGTGTTTCTAATTTCTTTTCCTTGAATCTCTTTAGCTTTCTTCCTGTGTTTCATTATTGAGTTGTCAGAACAACCCTACAAGGAGGTGAATAATGAGTAACCTATATTCCTTATCTTCTTAATCCCTGACAGCGCTATTCCCCCTCTCTCTGTCTCCCTGTTTTTTTCTCTGCCTTTCTCTTCCCCTCCCTCAAACAAAGGCTTTTCTTCCCAAAGACTTGCCTCTGCTACTGTTGTGGTCACTCTCCTCAGCTTGCCTTTGGAATGTATTGTGAAATGCCAGATGAGATGACTCAGGGAGAACCGAGGAAAAAAGTTTGCAAGTCTCTTGGTCTCACACCGCATATGTAATAGAATACTATTAAGGAGAATTCGCTTAGCCAAAGTAACTGGAAATATATGCTGATAATATTTTCCACTATCAAATGCAATACCACAAAGACACGTAAATGATGAGTATGAGCATGAAAATGTCCTTAATAGCTTAATTCATGGAAGGAACATGGAAGTGGGTGTCACAGTCTGGCTAGAAGGTCTGTGCACAGACACTGCAAAATAATGTGAACTTGGTCTAAGGAATGGAACCAAATGAGGAAGTATGTACTTAAGAGACCTGTGCTTCTCATTTAGTGAAAATATGCCCTTGAGTTCTATGAGTGCAATTTTTAATGTATCATTTAGTATTTGAATCTTTTGCCACTGTTGCAAAAAATACTCAAGCATGGAAACTCACCAATTCCAAAAATCCCTTGATCTCAGTCTCCCCACTTTCACACTTCAGAAACATTTCCCTCTTGGGTGGAGACACAAAGGGGACCAGGCACAAGGAGAGACAGAAAGGGTTAGGGTTGGAGGGGGGCGTGAAGAAAGATGAAAAGATGAAGAAAATAAGAGTTTTCATAAACGAGGCTTGTTTTTACTAAGTTTTTCAGTAGGAAGTAAAAAATCACTAGGAAGTGATTTTATTTTATTTTACTTTATTTTTACTATATATTGCAGTTGACTTCATGGCTGGAGAAAAACAATTTAATGATTTAGTTATGTCAAAATTCCACAATTTAATTTCCTTTTGTCATAACTACTAAGATTGTATTTTGGGGAGGAGAAAGGAGTGGTTTATTACCAATAATATCACTTCAGGTTATATAATGATTTAAACTTTCCAAAGTAATTTTATTATTGACAATATTATTTTCTCCTTTATGAACCAGAAATATTTTCTTAATTTGCATAATTTCAAAAACTTAAAGGCAGGATCCTGGAGTAACTAGTCGATCTACAGGATAACCTGGTTTCTTCCAAGGCACGTCTGGGGTGCTATGTGTTGTGCTCCACATGAATGAAGGTGGAGCCAGGGATGGCCTAATTTAGGGGCAAGTCCTTCATTTACTTACTTACGAAATTAGGGAGTTGGACTAGATGTCTTCCAGGATTACCTTTCCTTTGAAATTCTGTGGGTTTATGAAACTATAATGACACGTGTTCTTACCTTTCTTCTTTCTTTCCCCTTGCACATCAAGGGACGTAGCCTTCTCTGTGGAAATATCCAGCTTCTGGAGTTTACCAGAACAGAATCAAGTTGCTATCCTCAGATGGGACAACTTGTTAATTTAATGTGTATATACTTACAACTATCTCAAATTCTTCATGGGTAAATGTGAGGTTAAAAAAAAGTTTAAAAATAAGACCCCTACTTTGCCTGTTTCCTAAGGGGTAAAAAGCCTTGGTTAAAGCTGTAATCTTTGACTGGGAGAGTAAGATCATGTCGAGATACTTTACTGATAATTCCCAGGGAATACATGAAATTACTTGGAGAGCAGGTAAGGAATACCTGTTTCAAGATAAAACAATAAACAGCCCACAGAAGGGCAGCCTTGCCAAGTGGCACAATGAATGGGTCATTTGTGATCAGTCTTTTTAGATTATTTTGCAGCAGAGCATAGACCCCTGAAGAAAAAATCCTCTGCCAGAAACCACAGTTGACTCTGCTTTGCTTGTCTACTTTTAGTAAGGTGTTCTTTTTTCAGAACATATGGACAAGGGGTCAAACAGGTCAGAGGTTGCAGTTAGATGACATGTGCTACCACCAGAAGAATAACCTGGTCTTCACGTCTTGGCGTGTATCTCACTCATGAAGGGAAATCATAGACTTCAGGCCCTCTGGATGCAGTGTACCCCATGGGGGGAGAGGGCACCTGCCAACAGAAGGTAGGGCCCAGCACAGATGTTCTAGTGACAGCCCTGCATCCCTGGAGCTCTCATTCCATCTTATAAGTTGAAGAGGCAGAAGCTCAGAGAAGTCACATAAATGGTTTGCCAAAAGAAGCTTACTAACTAATGACCAAATTGTGACTCCCAGATGCAGGCTGGTTTAAAAGCTTTAAATAGACTATGGCAGCACTAATTTGAGTACTTAGATCAAACTCTTCATACTTCAAGGAGACTTTTTTTTTTTTTTTTTGAGGAAGATTGGCCGTGGGCTAACGTCCATGCCCATCTTCCTCTATTGTATATGAGATGCCGCCATAGCACGGCTTGATAAGCAGTCTGCAGGTCCACACCTGGGATCCGACCCTGGGAACCCTGGGCTGCTGAAGCGGAACAGGCAAACTTAACCGCTATGCCACAGGGCTGGCCCCTCAAGGAACTTTTAAAGCTATTTTTACCCTCTGCTCTATATTAAGCTTAACTTCCCATCCAGGTGGCAAGATGCTTACCTTAAATCTATTGGCACTATTTCTCATAGGTTTAAATCATGCAGATTGCCTGGATGAAAAAGACCATAGAGTTATCAGAGAAGAGAGAGATTAAAGAGGAATTGCATGGAGTTTGAGTTACACTTGAGGCCAAACCTTGGCTCCACTGTTTACATGGGCAAGGCACTTAAACTTGCAAAACCTCTGCTTTCTCATATATTTAATGGAAATAGCAATACTTCATAGTGAGCTAAAAGAAATACAGGAAGGGCCTGGCAGATAATAAATGGCTGGTGGCTCTCATCCTGATAAAAGCTAAATCTATTTATATAACAAATAATAGAGACTAAATCAGGAACAAACAAACTTTCTATAAATACCAAGAAGGTAAATATTTTAGGTTTCAGACCCTGCAATTCCTGCAGTAACTACTCAACTCTGCTGTTGTAACACAAAAGTAGCCATAGACAATGAAGAAATGAAGGAGCGTGGCTGTGTGCCAATAAAGCTTTATTTACAAAAATGGGAGGTGCACCAGATCTGGCCCAAGGGTGTAGTTTGCCCACCGCTGGGCTAAAGTGGCAAATAGATTAATCAAAAAGAAAATAAATATTACAATATAATTATGTCTAACAGACTGGGAAGGAATTATGTCCAGAGTTAAAGCGCATAGTACATTGATCTCCACCGGTCAGGTCTCACGACCTTTAAATCACTTTCACCCAAAGGCTGTCCTTTGTGTGGGACAGCAGTTACCATTGCACGTCTGTTCATCGCTGTTGACGACTGAGTCGCAGATGGCACCAGGAGCCGCTGATATCACGTGCTGGAGGGGACCGGGAGATCTGGGACTCAGGGCAGTTCACGCACCCTTGACGACAAACTGAAATCCACTACTGAAATGCCACACACGTTTTCCAGTTAAAGAGCGTTTTGGGGGTTTGAAGCTTTTCCGGCTGTATGTAAAATCTGGCAGAACCTACCCTGGTTGACAACACAATAACCTGAGATATTTGAATGATGAAGTATAATTCAAGTGATATTAATCTTTCTGAGTTTTGTACAAAGGTTTTAACAACTCCAATCTATGTTTTGATAATGATTTTATCTTCTGTTCCTATGGGAAGTTCTTGTGCTATCAATTATAATTTAAAGTGATCACACAGGTTTCTGTTCAAACTGTGGAGGAAAAAGTCCATTGAAACAAAATTCAATCAATTGTATATAACAGACAGCCTAAAAGAATTAAGTAAAATTTAAAAATAAAATATGATTAATCATTAACCAATTTAAATTGACAGTTTTACTAAATTGGTGTCTCATACTTAAATCTAAACTTTGTGGAATGAGGGCTATGCTGTTGAGTTGTTAAGGATTTCTGTATTTTAGGGACACTACTTGGCTTCTCTGCGCTGGAGTGGAATCTGATTGAGCCATGCTTTGCTGACTTTTCTTGCCAGAGAGCTATTCTCATATCAAGAAAAATAAAATATTCCCTGTGATTAGCCATAAACTGAATTGCTCACTTCGAAACTTTAATTTGCCTATAAAATCTCCTTTTTCTCTGCTTTACATCATAACCCAGATGTTTCATTGATTTTTTTTGTCATTACCCTTGTAATGATCCCTCCAGAGTCCAGAGGCCTCAGATAGCTACTTTTCTTTGCACAAACATGCTGGTCACAATAAACTAAAAGGAGAAAACTTTTATTGATAGCTTCTAGATTATAATGATTTGAACAGTTGACACGACACTGACAGGTCTGCCTACCCCTGCCCAATATTCTTGAAATTTATCTTAAAGGGGGACTTTATGGGCAGCAATTGTTTTTGAAGCTTTAAATATTGGATGTGTTAGAAGTTATATTTGCATAGCAAATGAACTTGTTTTCTTTGGTACATCTCTGAGGTGGCTTGGTGGGGCTGATAGAGATCACAAGGTGTCTATGATCCCCCAAGCTAACCTTGTCTTCACCATTACCCCTTCCAGCTCCCCCAATTTCCCCAAGTCCTCATGCTATCTACAGTCTTCTAACACACAGGCCACTTTATTTATGCCATACCATGTAGGAAGTTGACGTTTTTCAAATGTTGCTTCTTTTCTGTAGATGGCAAAACTTCTTGCTTTACTTTAAAATAAAAAGGGGGGATGGGGGAAATTCTATTCCACATAGGAGTTTTTCTAGAAGCTTGTCTCTACTAAAGATGTGCACAACAGCTGTCCAGTTAAGAGCTGACCACGTAACAGTATTCAGGAGTATTTACTGAAAATGGAGGAGAAGTAATTCAGCCTATAGACCAATTAAATAGTGTTGTGAATTTAATGTGTTTTTATTGTAACTTTTCCCTAGATTTTCCCCCAGCTATTAAATAATATTCTGGAACTAAAGTAGTTTAAAAGTAATCTTCTCCATGGACATCTTCTCTCTCCTTTTTTTTTTTTTTTTATAATTTTAGTTATTTATTTTTTTTTCCCCCAAAGCCCCAGTAGATAGTTGTATGTCATAGCTGCACATCCTTCTAGTTGTTGTATGTGGGACGCGGCCTCAGCATGGCCGGAGAAGCTGCACGCCGGTGCGCGCCTGGGCTCCGAACCCAGGCCGCCAGCAACGGAGCGCAGGCACCTAACCGCTAAACCATGGGGCGGCCCCTCTCTCCTTTCCACTTGGAATGCATAGTAATTAAGACATTGTAAAGGAACACTTCTCTGTTGTGCTCTACTCTATTCGACGCTGCGCTCCTAGAGTTCTGGTCACCACGTGGGTTTTCCCACATGAGCTAATTCTGTGGCACTAACTATGTGTCCGACACTTCAGTTCAGTTCTGACACTGCCTATCTGGAGTTACACCAGGTCCCACAGGTTAAGGGCTCAGCCCCACACGACTGCCCCTCCCCCACGTCAGATGCCAAAGGAAAGTCCGGGTTGTTGGCCCGCTGGCAATAACCAGAGATCCCACCACGCATCCTTTGGGTCCATTAATGTGCGAGAGCAACTCGCAGAGCTCAGGAAAACAGTTCACTTACTAGATTACCAATTTATTATAAAAAGATACACAGTAGTTCCACCTTATCCGTGGTTTCGTTTTCTTCAGTCAACCATGGTCCTAACTGTACATGGTACAATTAAATGGAAAATTCCAGAAATAAATAATTCAGAACTTTTAAATAGTGCACCATTCTGAGTAGCATGATGAAATCTTGTGCTGTCCTGCCCAGGACATGAATCATCCCTTTGTCCAGAGTGCCCATGCTGTGTATGCTGCCTGCGCATTAATCACTTGGTAGCCGTCTTGGTTATCAGATCGACTGTTCAAGTAACCCTTATTTTTTACTTCATGATGGCCCCGAAGTGCAAGAGTAGTGATCCTTGCAATCTGGATATGCTGAAAAGAAGCCATAAAGTGCTTCCTTTAAGTGAAAAGGTGAAAGTTCTTAATAAGGAAAGAAAAAAAATATGCTGAGGTTGCTAAGATCCATGGGAACTTTTATTAGAGTGTGTTGTTTTCATTGTTCTATTTTATGTTAGCCATGTTGTTAATCTCTTACTGTGCCTAATTTATAAATTAAACTTTATCATAGCAAAGGAAAAAATATAGTATGTATAGAGTTTGGTAGAATCTGCAGCTTTAGGCATCCACTGGGGGTCCTCAAACGTGTCCCCCCTTGGATAAGGTGGGACTAGTGTAACTCAGAAATAGCCAGATGGAAGATACGCATAGGGCAAGGCGTGTGGGGAGGGGGGCAGAGCTTCCATACTCTCTCTGGTGCCACCTTCCTAGCACCTCCACGTGTTCTCCAACATAGAAGCTCTCTAAACCCCATTGTTTAGGATGTTTGTGGAGGCTTCATTACACAGGTGTGGTTGATTAGATCATTGGCCCTTGGTGACTGATTCAACCTCCAGTCCCTCTCCCCTCCTTAGAGGCCAGGGAAGGTTGCAAGTTCTAACCCTCTAATTACACAGTTTGTTCTCCTGGCAATCAGCTCCCATCCTGTGTTTATCTAGGAACTTTCCAAAAATCACCTCATTAAGATAAACTCAGGTGTCGTTGAAAGGCACTTGCTATGAATAACAAGAGACACCCATTTCACTTTTATTACTCTGAAGCTATTTCAGGAACTGGAAGCAAAGATTAAATATTATAAGTAAAAATGCCCTTGAAGATTTCCCACTTAGGAAGTTATAACGGATATAGGAGCTGTGTGCCAGGAACCACAGAGGAAGACCAAAATATATATTTCTTATTATAAATCACAATATCTTGGGTACTTTTCTATGTTATAATTAAAATATTATTCACTAAGTTTAGATTAGCTATCAAGACTTAAAAATCAGTAGATTGCACACAAACATCCTGATTTATTGCCTTCTTTGAAAACTATGATATCGAATAATGTTGGGATGGTCTTCCCCTTTGTGAATTTTAAGGGCAGAGATTTGTTTCTACGTGTGGAAAGGTTGGAGGAAGCCATTGGTTCTGAAGATGGTCCAGTTTTTGTGCTCAACTTGCACTGCAAAAAAAGGTAGATAAAAATTGATGGTCTTTGAGTGAAATCTCTATGGGACTTTGAGAGTTCATCCTGTAAACTGCCTGATGTCGGCAGTTTCCTCTGCAATTAGAGACCTGGGCTCTGTCTCTTCCTGCAGACGTGAGATCTGATGGCGCATCTGTTGCTTCGGCATCAGCAGTGACAGAAGAGTCCACCACAGCAAGCAGGAATCGGGGCCGGAGAAGGTGGGTGCTGGCCAGTGGGATGTGCTGCATAGCACATCTGTGGAGTACGCTTGTGGATGCCCCAACCTCTGCCGGTGACTATGACAGTGATTTTTGTTCCCAAAGAGAATTCCACAGACAGCTACTAACTATGATTCTTTTTTTAATTTACAGGCTGCTGTAACTTAAGAAATATTGGTTACTTATGTTAAATTTTATATTATCTCATACGTCTCTGATGGAAGGATTTCTTAAAGTCCTCAGACAATTTACATTGCAAAAGAGTATCTGATACGTAGTATAAATATATTAACTATTGTCATCTTACTATTTTAGTATTATTCTTGCATTTTTAAATGAAGAGAATATCTTAAACCTTCAATCTTCAATGTAATTCTTGTATTCAGAATGTTAACAAAAAAAACCCAAGATCATTATAACATAGACTGCGGAGGCTAGATATTAAATTTTATAATAAAAGCTTTTAGTGCTTTTTGGATGAAGACGATTTCAAGTCCACACTTCTTTTGAGGTAAATTCCTATAAAGAGTGATATTGAATGCTTGAGATTATTTAATCAATACTTACACACTGTGATATATTCAAGCACAGACTTGCCAACATCATTCTTATCAAGATATAGTTAATCTCATCACAGGAGGAAAGAATTTAGTGGCCTTTACAAAGCTGGGAACGCCAGCGGTGCGACTTAGGCAGTTTCTGCTCTTAGCAACCTGACACATTAAACACACCAGCAGCTCACCACGAGGACTGCCGAATAGAAGTTCCTCCTCAAACTTCCATCTTAGTCAGCTAAATAATGTGAAAGCTACTCATTGTGCCACATAGATCAAATATGAACTGCTTGCAAAATAAATTACTTGTGAGGTCATTTGCAGGCCAAATATGATCCTGGAAAAAATGTGTGTATGGAAAGAGAATGCAAGTCAGTGAAAGGAATAGCTGGCATCCTGAGTGAAGAACAAATATTAAAATTTTTTCCAAGTTGGAAAAAATGAATAATTAAAAAAGCCTTTGCTTTTTAATTTCCATTGACCTTCCTTTGAAGGCAAGAACTGTGTGGAGATCTCTCCAGGTGAAGCTGCTGTTTCCTAGTCCAGCATCTGATTTTGATGCTCATGTTTTGACAAATAAGAAGATGAGATAATTTTTCTGCTGAGGTCAGGTGTTTCTGTGGTTATGTCTGGCCCTGAAGTTTGCTCAAAGAATAAAACAATGAATATCGAATACCCGCACATTTAAGGTTGTTATGAAGTGTGTACTTGTGTATGTGATTATATGTGTATGCACGTAGAAATTCATCCTGCAAACAGAATCTTTAAAGATGAAATATGAGACTTTTGCTGTGCAGATTGGACACAATTTTCCCAGACATTATTGCAATATTTTTGTGCATGTCTACTTATGTGAGACGGAGAGTTCCTTGAATGCAAGAACAGTATTCTATTTGTCTTTGGGCTCAAGAACCAATAGGCTAGTTCATAATAGATATTCAATAGATATTCCTGATAAATAAATCCTATGGCCAGAAACTGCCAATGGGGAACCATATTATAAATGAATGGACTGCTTCTAAAAAATATTATAATCAGATGTGGCATGATAATGGAAAAAAATGGACTTGAAATAAAAAATAATGAAAAGACATGGATTCAAGTCCTAGTCCCCATAAATTACTGCTCTATTGCCTAGAGGTGAGCATTGTGTCTTCAATGGAAAAAAGGTGGGGAGCAGGGGCAGAGGTGAGGAAGGGTGAAAAAAATAACTACATAAGAAAACTACTAGAGGATCATTGATTTTTAGGTAATTTTTTTCAGTCATTCAAAAAACATATTTTAAGTTCTTACTATAAGTCAGGCACTGTTTATCAGTGCTGGAGCCACAGAAGGAAAGTTTCCTGTTCTCAGGGAGCTTATATTCTAGTGATCTATTGTGTGATATTATATTGTATGATATTGTATGTTAACTGTTATACTTTTCACTTTAACTGTGCTGTATAGTATACAGTGTATTAGATAATGATGTGTTGATTAATAGCTTAGAAAATATGTTGACACATACTATATTAAATAGTGACATATATAAAATAATAAACAGTATGAAGAAAAATAAAGCATTGCAAGGCAATGGTGCTGCTATTTTAGATGAGGAGGTCAGGGAGATGACATTTGAGCAGGGCCTTGAATGAAGTATGACAGTAAGTCAGGGAAGAAATAGGGCTAGAGCATTTCCTAGGGGAGGAAGACAATTCCTCTACCCTCTGGGTCCTTCTGACTGGTCTAAGAATTAAATTGACATGAGACAGAATAACAGGAGAAAGTCAAACAAAGTTTAATAACACATATACACAGAAGAAACCCAGGAAAACTGAGAAACTCAGCCAGAATGTCCAAAGCTGCCACTTTAAATACCATCTTCAGCTAAAGACAAACAGAGATTGGGGGTAGTGGTTCGGGGCTTCAAAGGGGAGGAAGGTGATTTACATGGAGATGGATAGAAGAGCAAATATTTGATAAACAAGTGTTTGCTGGGCCGTCTATAGACAGTGTGGCCCGAGAGACACATTTTATATTACACTACAATTATCTTATGCTGTTAGCTCCTTCCTGGAACACGCCTCCTATCAGAAATTCTTTTAGGCAGTTAGGGAGAAGGTCAAAGTTTCTTTCAGAGTCCTTTGTTCTTAAAAATAATCAAGGCAAAGAGACACATTTTGGGGTGGCCCATTCTGATCCCCCACAATTTCAAGCAGAGAGAATCTCAAATGAAAGTTCCTGAGGAAAGATTCAGCTTTATTTCTTCAAGAAAAGTTAAGAAGTCCTGTGGATTGAGTGTGGAGATACAGGGGAAGAGGAGAAGGAGACGATGGAGAGGTAGGGCAAGGCCAGATTATGAAGGGACTTTTTCTGCTATTCTAAGGGCTGGGAACTCGGAGAATAGGCCAGTCTGGGGTTAAATATTTTAGAGTCATTGGTACATGGATACCAGTGAAAGTAAATAGAGAAGAATAATTTTCAATGACTGAACGCTGGGGAACTCCTGAATTTAGAATTTGGGATCTGGATGAGTATACAGCCAAGAAGACTCTGGAGTAGCTGGTGAGGCAGGAGGAGAATGGGGAGAATGTTCCTCTGGCCTATGGATGAGTCACCATCTGTGTCCAATGCCACTGCAAGACTGAGGAAGATGAGGACTGAAAATCACCCGTTGTATTTGGTGCCCTTCACAGGAACAGTTTAGTGGAGTGTTGGAGGCAAAAGCTGCCTGTAGCTAATTCAAAAGAGAGTATGAAGTAAGGACTTTGAGACAGAGCGTGAAGTCCTCTCATGAGAATGAGGAATGGAGAAAAGGAGCTATTGAAGTATGGCCTTTGGGGTAAAGAAAGAATTTTTCTCCTAAGATGGGAGATACTATACCATACGTGTAAGAAAAACAGCAGGATTGGACAGATGGTGGCTGTGAGGCAAGAGCGTTACAGGGAACGCAAACACAGGTATGGTGAATGCTGAGGGGGGAGTGGAGAGGGAGAGCCATATTGTATGTGACCTTATCAAGTTTATAGTCTCAAGTTTCCAACCCTAAATGCTATTGAAAGCACTTGGCATTATCAAATTGAGATGCAGCTATAAATCCTTTCTTCACTCTTTTGAAGTCGCATCCCATTTAAACAGCTGATAGAAGAATACAATAGAGCCTAAAGTCAGGGATCAGTCCCAATTGCTGTCCTCAGTTAGTTTTGCTCAGAACCAGTGGTGTGCTGGCAAATATTTAACCACCAACTCCCTTGGAGAGGAAAAGCACGATGATCTGTAGTGATTGCCAGTTATTGTCATGTAAATACTCTGACATGGCTGATTTCAAGTTACTAACTGTTTAACAACCAGCTAGCAAGATTCCTGAATATTTAACAAGCAGCTCTCACAAGTTGGTCAGAGCTGGCTCCAGCATGGCATTGTCAGTCATAACTTCAAATTTATAATCCCTCCAGGGACTCTAAGCTTCTTGAAGATAAGAAATGTGTCTGGTCCATCTTTCTATCCCCTTAAGCACTGAGCACATTGATTTACCTAATATTGCCACACACTAAATATTTGAGGAAGGAAGGAAGGGCAGACACTCTGATCAATATCTGGGGTAAATGACATCTGTGAGCCACTCTGCTTAGAACACACCTCCCATCCTACCTTCCTGGCTCTTTGCCTCACGTGTCTTAGCTTAAATGTCACCTTATCAGAAACACCTGTCTACTGATTCTATGCAAGTAGATCCCTACAATTATTTTATATCATTGCACTCTATTGCTTTTTTTTCATAGTACTCATCACAATCTATCATTTTACACCATTTGTTTATTTACTTACCCATCTATCCCACCAGACAATAATTTCAAAATAAGTCAGGGACCATGTTTATTTTATTACCAGTACATGACTAGCACTCTGAGCAATGCCTGACTCATAATACACACTTAATGAATAAATATACTTTGTACAAATAACTGATTTTACATGATTTATTAGTAAAAAGCAAGCTATTTAATTTAACAAAACGCTAATCTTACTGGTAAATTATTCTGATATCTACAGTACCATTATGATACTTTATGATGCATCTTTTCTTAGTTATCAGTTATCAGGGTAGAGAGTTAATGTTACTGAAATGTTCACCAACTTTGTTTTCTACAAACAGATGTCATTGTCATTTTGAAACTGTAGTTTTACATGGTTTTATATTCTAGAATGTTGTGCACGTTCTCTGTACTTTCATCTAAATTTACATAAACATACTAAGAGCCATACACACACTAAAGATGGAGGCAAATACTAGTAGACAAAGACTTGCACTCATCCTCCTAGTAATCATAAGGGAGTGTGAATTTCTATATAAAAATAAAATACTAAAGGCCCCTTTCCTGTTATATCTGCAGAGACCTCAAGCCTGTCTTATATCATACAGCGTTGCTTATCTGTTTCTATGCCCTTTACTCATGCTGTTTGCTCTACTTGGAACATCCTCCTAGTCATAGTCTTCACCTGTAAAAACTCTATTATCCAGGAAATTTCATCTCTACTGCCCTTCTGCCTCATGAAGTGTTTCTCATGTTCATATGTCACTCTTTAAAGAGACATTTACTGAGAGACTGCTGTGGCCCTGCTACTAAGCAAGTACTGGAAATTCAGAGAAATAAGATTTAGTCCTGCCACAGCGGGCTAACTGTACAGATGGAAATCAGACCAGTAAGCCTAGTGGGCTTCACAGCGTCAAATGAGAGGCTCCAAGCAAGTCTGAGTTGTGGGAGAATGCTTTCTAGAAAAGATAGTGCCTCTCCTGAGTTATAGCCACTCTATAGATGGTGGTGGTGGTGGTGGGGGGATCAGAAATTGCCACCCTAAAATGTGTCTCTTTGCCTTGATTATTCTTAAGAACAATAGACTCAGGAAGAAACTTTGAACCTTCCCCCTAACTGCCTAAAAGAACTTAAGATAGAAGGCCTGTTCCAAGAAGGAGGTAATACCATAAGATAACTATTATATAATATAAACTAGGTGTGGTAGACATGGAGGAACCTAGTAAGGGCCATCTAATCAAAATCCTCTCCATGTTCCATTGTCTCTGCATGTCATGGTCAACATTTGTTTACCAAATATTTGCTTTTGCATCTCCATGTGAATTGCCTTCCTCCTCTTTGAAGTCCCAAAACGCTACCCCTAACATTCTCCACTGTTGTTAGCTGAAGATGGTATTTAAGGTGGTGGCTTCAGCCATTTTGGTGAGTTACTCAGTTTTTCTGGGTTCCTCCTACATATACATGTTATTAAATTTGTTTAACTTTCTCCTGTTATTCTGTCTCATGTCAATTTAATTCTTAGACCAGCCAGAATGATGTAGAGGGTAGAGGAGTATTCTTTGTCCACTACATTTGGCTACAAGGATGGGAGAAAACTTAATGGGCTGGACACTGCTCACTCCTGGACTACTGTAGCTGAGAAATCCTAGACTCCTGACAAGACCCAGCAGGAGGTGAGAGTTCTTACCACATTCCTTCCTGCAGGGTCCAGTGGAAGTGACAGTGGTGAATTTTTTCCTCTTCTAAATTTAGATTAGCAGGAGAAAATATTTTTGAAGCTAGTTTCTTGAACTCAGCGACTCTGGGAAATTTGAGTACTCTTTGGTTTATTGATCCTTCTCCTCCCAGAGATGGTCACTCTCTATCCTTGTCTCTATCTGTTGTGTTGTTTGTCATAAAAAGGGAAAACCATAGGACAGGGTGCACACAGGCTTTGTAGGGGAAGAGGGAGAATTCCCCTCTGCTCCTTCCTTTAAGGTTCTTATGGCTGGCCAAATAATTAGCAAGACAGGTTAGCAGGAGAATATAATACCAAGTTTAATAACATGTATATATGAGAGAAACTCAGAAATGAGCAACTCATCCCTCTGTCTAAGCTGCTTGCTTAAGTATTGTAGCTAAAGGCGAGGAAAGTGTTGGGGGTGGGTAGTGGTCTGGGACTTCAGAGGGCAAGAAGACAATTCTTTTCAGGGTCATCTATAGATAATGTGGTCTGGGAGAGATAGAGTTTTTTGATAAAAGGGGCTTGGTGGCCCTCCCATTGTAACATCTATTTTACATTATATTACAGCCATCATGATAGAAGATCTGTTCCAGGAAGGAGCCACCATGTCAAATTCTTTAGGCAGTTAGTAGGGGAGGTCAAATGTCCCTCAGAGAAAACAATCAAGGTAAAGAGAAATATTTCAGGGTGGCCAAATCTTGATCTCCCACAGTCCCGCCTTTGAAACTAAAAGTTTCACAGTCCTTTTGAAACTTAAAGAAGTTTCATAGTCCAGAAGCTGAGTTGGTAGATTGTTTCATCTCACTGAACACATTTCTTAGTCCTGATAATAGAACAGTTCAATTAAGTTCATTTTAGAAGGTGGTGATGCAGGTGGGCTCTCAAGGTTACGCCTATATTGTGGAAGCAAGCAATCAAGTATTTAATAGAAGCATTTCTATGTAAACAAAAGAAAAACAAGCTTAATGGTTGGAGCAAATTGTAAAGCAGTTTCTGAGTTTAGAGGACAGCCAGTGATGAAGATTTTTAGATGTCAGCGTCAAAGCATCTTTTGCAGTTTAAAATGTCTCTGATGATGTCATCGGGTAATCTTTTAAGTTTATACCAAGTCCATCAGCTTCAGTTTGTGAGGCTTCAGGAAAAAGGGCAGGTTCAGTTCTCAGTGATTCCAAATGAAAATGATGGAAAAAATCAAAAACGTTAGTTTGGATATCTGTAGCCAGATATTTCAGGAGACTAGAAGAAATTAGGATCCAGTCCAGTAAAAAGATATAAAACAAAAACCTCAAAAGACAATTAACAAAACTAGGATCTAATATCCACAAATGTATACTACAGTTTTTACTGAAATATAATTTTTCTCTCTAAAATCACCCTCATTTTTATTAAAGATAGCCAAATTAAAATGAACTAGTTTGCAAAAGAAGTCTAGTTCCAATAGAGTTGGCACAATTATTTACATAAGTACAGCAAGAATAGCAATTGATCACATAGGCTCTTTTAAATCTGCTTTGCTGGAACTTTTTATAAGGAATCTCACATTGAACTTCAAAGGCCTCTCGAGGCCAGGAAAGCCAAGCCAAGGATTTTGTCATCAGACTTTACCTGCAATACCTACAGATTTGGGTGAATTCCTTTCTTCCGAGGTTCCCCCCAAATATTTCGAGGTTCCTTGTACCTGCCAGGTAAGTGACATTCTTTACTTATCCTGGTAAGTGCTGCTTGGAACATAAGGTACCAGGCCAATATTTCCACGTGGCTTTATTCCATAGAGTCCAATTTTCATACCTCAAAAGCTGTATGGCTATATCACAAATATGATGTTTCAGTCACAGCCTTGGTAATATAACCAGTGTTTCCAATTGTGTCCTATTGTAAGGAGAACAGATTCTTATTGAACTTATGCAAATAACTATATTGCCATGAAAACAACAATACTCACTTACTAAGAGTTTTTAAATTCTGGAGGGATCAGGTAGAGAGAAAAAGAGAAATATTTCAATTTTGCTTACAAAAGTATCATTTACCAAATTGCTATAAGTCATAGCTAGCTCAGGAGAAAAGAGAAAAAGTTTTCCTTAAATCTGAAAAAACAAAACATTAAAAATTCAGCAATACTTCAAATGAAAAATCATAAAAATTATAATCATCCTTATCAGTTCATTTAGTCCTGTGTAATCCATCCTTGATCCCCATCTTTTTGTTAGCAGCTTCATGAAGTCATCAGTTTCTCCATCAGATTTCTGTAATTTCTTACCAAGTTCAGTTTTATGATCAGAAAGTTTGTCAGAAACCTGTACTCCAGTGTAAATGTCAGAGTCCTTTCCATGAATTTCCGAAGTAGAAACATATTTTGCAAAACCATTAGAGCAAAGAAATAAGTCTGTAAACAACAAGACCTCAAAATGGCAATTGACAAAGAAATTTGGTTAATTTTGTGACATACAACACTTTAAAATAATAATAACCATAATTATGACTGATAACCAGGACAGATCAGAATTTCAGTAATGTTATACAATTTTAAAACACCTATATCAATAACATTTACCCACAAAATACCACCTAAGCAGGCTTATCATCACTTGTCTGACAATGCTTCCCATGTAGTTTAACATACTGAATAAGCCTAATAAGTTTAGTATCTTCCTCCTTATAGGAAGAGAGCAAATTTCTTTGAGAAGTTCCAAGGCCCTTTGAAAATTCCCAAAGAAAAAAAATAAAAAAGACTTTATTTAAGATATGAATTTTGGGGAGCTTGTGAAAAATATAAAAAGTCAAGGCAAACAGAGCATTAACAGTCCAAAAAGCCTTAATAGAGAGAGACCTCAGTCTTTTGAACACAGGAAATTATTTTAACGGTTTTTTTTTTTTTTTTTGTCTTTTAGGTAGACTTACTCAAAGGTAAAGAAAAATCTTTTATAACCTCTTTATTCACTTTAAGAAAATTCTCCTTTTAAGAGAAAGAAGACCAAATTATAATTTTGTACCAGCTTACTTCTGATATTAAAACTCATTTACTTAATTAAACCTTTTTTAATCTTAGCCAACTTGACCATGCATAAAACTCCTTTTCCAGAATTCCTCTTCCACAAACTTTCTATAACTTTCTTTTTACCTTCAGAATTTGTCCCATGTCTTTCTTTTCCCTCCTAGTACTTGAGGACAAATTTATCTTTCTTAATCAACCAAACAAAACATTTCCATTCTTTGTACCTTCTTTATACATCTTACTTTCCTTGTACACAAACGTATTTTTCTTAATTTTTAGTAGCTTCAATCACATATACTGATTTGAAATTTTAACCCTTAGAAACCTTAATTTCTAAGTAAAAACTAAATAACAATTATAAACTTTCTTTTACATTGGTATCTTGTGATTTGGAAAATTTATAAACACTTCATAATTTCTGGAAACATGTTACTTTATAGTACAATCTTTTAAAACACAAGACATGTTTACCAGTAGACCCAAAACACCTTTTAGTTTTCCTGTAATGAAAAGCCAAAAGTAGACAAACGTACATTTAGCAATCAAGGTCTAATATCTTATTTGGAAATGATCTAGACAGTCAGTGAATTTTTATCATAAAATTTAGCAAAACTCTAAAGTTTTAAGTCACCAAAAAGAGTTTGGAAGCTGTAACCACCACAAGACATAATTATTGTTTGAAGTTCACCCAACATTCATCTTTTTCACAACTATTTAGTTACTTGTTGCCAATAATTATTTAGATTGCCTACAAGACTTCATAAGACTTCAGATAAAATTAGCCATCATTTAAATTACTATTTTTGTTAACCAGTTCTGTAATAGAAATAACATCAGTTTTTCCTACAAAATTTCGTGTAAATTTCATCACCTCTTATACCTCTAAACATAGTTATCATTAAGATTTTTATCAATAGGTCTTGGTCTTCTAATTTTGGACAAGGGAAGCATTCCCAGTCAGACATTTTAAAACATACTCAGGCAAAGTTGATGTAACCTCTCTATATAAAATTAGCTCAAACATTCCAACCTTTATAATCCTATCAACATTTATACTTTTACATGTTCTCAATTCAATTGTAACCTGAGTCAGGTCTTAAGGCTAGTCAAACTTTTCCCTTCTTTCTCTGGCCTTACTTCTTAGGTACCAATTAAATAATTACGTGAGAGCTCTCAAAACATTTTTTCCCCCCAATTTAGAAGTTTTGCCAATTCAAAGGATCCGTCATCTGGCCATTGACGAGTAGGATCTTCATTTGTATATTTATTCCAATAGTGACTCGATCCAATAAGCCTTTTTAAGGAAAGACCTGGAGGTAACTTTCCACCCTTAGAATAAATCTTTACCGTGGATGCAGGAGGCCCCTGGTGAGGGCGCAGATGATGTAACCCCCATGGTCCACAGAATTCACTCCCAAAGATATTCAGAGAAAGTAAAAACCTTCGTTGCACAGGCGGTAAGGATGGTATAGTGAAAATGGTGTTTCCGGTCTCCCACAATAGTGTGGGACGCCTCCAGTCACAGATCTGCTAATCTGTGACACCGGGCAGGTGATACTGGAATGGGATTTTTCCAGCACTAGCAAGCAATGAAGGTTAAGACAACAAAAGCCCTTATGGACTGGGCCTTTTATGACAAACTCCCCTGAGAGCTTGGCACAGCCGGACAAAGAAAGTTCAGAACCCCAGTCTACTCGACTGGCCACCAAGGTGCACTCTGGTAACTGCACCTTCCATATGGTGGAGACCAAGGAGAATATTCTCACTGGTCACAAAGCCAAGTTCTCAGGACACAGAACAAGACAGAGACTACTCTGGGAGGAAAAGGGATCAAGATCAAAACCAAGAGTACTGTACCAAATTTACCAGAGTCACTAAAAACCCAAGAAACTAGTTTCCCAAATATTTTCTCCTGCCAATCTAAATTTAGAAAGAGAAAAAAATTCTCACCACTTGCTTCCCCCAGACACTGCAGATAGAGATTCCGGGAGCCTGATGTGGTAAGAAATCTTACCTTTTCCCGCCTTTCGTCAGGTGTTCCCGTATCTCATCACCTGCAGTAGCCCAAGGAGAAGGCAGTTCTTCCAGCCATAAAAGACAACTTGCCAGCCAGTGGGGATCCTGCCAGCTACTCCAAAACTGTGGGGACAGAGGGAGAATCCCCCCTGTCCCTTCCCTTAAGGTTCTTATGGCTGGCCAAATAATTAGCAAGACAGGTTAGCAGGAGAATATAATACCAAGTTTAATAACATGTATACATGGGAGAAACTCAGAAATGAGCAACTCATCCCTCTGCCTAAGCTGCTTGCTTAAGTATTGTAGCTAAAGGCGAGGAAAGTGTTGGGGGTGGGTAGTGGTCTGGGACTTCAGAGGGCAAGAAGACAATTCTTTTCAGGGTCATCTATAGATAATGTGGTCAGAGAGAGATAGAGTTTTGTGATAAAAGGGGCTTGGTGGCCCTCCCATTGTAACATCTATTTTACATTATATTACAGCCATCATGATAGAAGATCTGTTCCAGGAAGGAGCCACCATGTCAAATTCTTTAGGCAGTTAGTGGGGGAGGTCAAATGTCCCTCAGAGAAAACAATAAAGGTAAAGAGATATATTTCAGGGTGGCCAAACCTTGATCTCCCACAGCTCTATAAGCTAGTTGTCCAGGGCAGCCCCACAGTCTAGTGACAAACCTTGCTGTGGGTTAATACGCATATGAGGTAAAAACTGTTGCTAAGGGACATCTTGGAAGCCAAAAGACTGTAAATTTGATGGGCACAGCTTGAGCATTTAAGAGCAATTAGGGCACTCACCACCTCAAGAGGATTCCTGTGATAGGATAAGTTGGTCACGGAACAGGGTAGATGACACAGGTTACCTGCCAACCTCAAGGAAATTTCTGTTCATCAAGGTACTCTGTAAAACAACACACAATTCCCAACACCATGGCACATCCTTCTTGGATATTAGTTTGGCTCCAAGAGACTCAAGGCTTAGCTAAAGCTGTTAATGTGCATATAAGATGATATTTTTTTCTTTTATCTTATTCTATGTCTTGAGAACTTGGCTTTGTGATCTGTCTGGTCTCTGCCACCCAGAGAATGCACCTACTGGGATGCATCTTGGTGGTCAGTCTAAAGGACTGGGGTTCTGAGATTCACTCTCTTTGTCTGGCTATGTTACCTCCCAGAGTGTTACCAGCTCATTGGGTTCTTGTTGTCCCCCAGGATAGAAATCAAGAGAGACAACAAACAGTAATAGAAAGGCAAAAGTTTATTAGCTTGTCCACAAGGGAGGCACAAGGGATCCAGTGCGGAAAGGAAAGGGGCAGGTGACCAGCTCATTAGGGAGCGGCATTGTGGGGCTTTTGCTAGGCAAAAGCTGGGGAGGAGTGCCTTGTCATGGCACGTAGAGGTGGGGTTTCTCTTGTGTTTGCACTGTTGCTTGACATGCCGCCACATGCGTTGCATGTATCGTTAGCAGGCTAGCTCTCCAGCCCTGGGCATGATTTTTAGTATGGTAATGGGGTGTTGGGGAAGAGGGAGAATCCCCCTCCGCTCTTTCCCTCAAGGTTCTTATGGCTGGCCAAATAATCAACAAGACAGGTTAGCAGGAGAAAATAATACCAAGTTTAATAACATGTATATGTGGGAGAAACCAGGGAAACTGAGTTTCTAGTCATTCTGATTAACCTGCTCCCCTAAGGATTTTCAGCTAAAGGTGAGGAGGGTGGTGCGGGGTAGTGGTTTGGGATTTCAGAGGGGAAGAAGACAATCCACATGGAGAGGGAAATGTAAATGTTTGTCAGACAATTCTTTACAGGGCCATCTAAAGAGAATGTGGCCGGAAAGACAGAAATCACAGTAATCAAGAGTATGTAGATTTAAGTCTTCTCCTTATGTACTGATAAGAGTTTCCAGAGATAAGGCCATCCTCCTCTCTTCCCAGTACAGAGAGGGAGATACCTTTCCAAATGTAAACATTTGGTAAACAGAACTTTGAAAAGAAGGGGCTTAGTGACGACTTGCCAGTCTGTCCATCCCCAGAGTTAAATTCCTTTAGGCAGTTAGTGGGGGAGGTCAAATGTCTGTCAGAGAAAATAATCAAGGTAAAGAGATATATTTTGGGGTGGCCAAATTTTGATCTCCCACAGGGGGGAGGGCTACCTTCAGTGGACTCCTGGGTGCTAGGGCATATGCGTAAGCCTGGGAAAGTCCAGAGGCTGTGGAATGTGGATCTTGGTGGCCTCCATCTGATTCTCTTAGCTTGCTGATTGGTTAGGGTCCCTATCTTGTTAGACCAGGGGCCCTGCAGATGACCCTGTCTCATTAGGCTGGTTCCTGTCTCAAGGGAAATTTGTCATAAGGGATCCCAGTCCGTAAGGGGCCTCTGTCATCTCAACCTTCATTGCTTATTAGTGCTGGAAAAGTCCCACTCCAGTAGTGGCTGCCCAGTGTCACAGGTTAGTGAGTCTGTGACTGGAGGCTTTCCATGTTTCTGAGACTGGAGACAGCCTTTTCACTGCATCACCCTTACCGCCTGTGCAATGAAGGACTTTGGTTTCTTAGACTATTTTGGGGAGTGAACGTTCTGAATCTTGAGAAGCCTGCTTCTTTTGCACTCTTTGGGGGTGCCTGTTATGTCCACAGTTAAGCCATAAAAGGCTTATTGGTTTGAGTCTCCATTAAGATCCTACTCATCAATGGCCGGACAATGGATCCTTTAAATTGGAAAAACTTCTAAATTGAAAAAATTTTAAAGAGGTCTCATCATAAACAGCTGTTTTATTGGTACCTATGGAAAGACCAAATTAAAAGGAAATACAAAGAAATAAAAACTAGCCTTAAGAACTTAATCAAATTTGGGGGTCTCAGCTTCCTCTCATGGTCTTACAGATGCTAATGAAAGCATTAAGTTGATTAACAAGAGAATAGAAAGAAGCCCAGGGACTTTTCTCAACAAGGTGGAAATTTTTAGAAGGGTTTTTAGGAAATAAGGTAAGTAAAGCAAATATTAAAAAGGAAAAACAAAGAGGAATCAAAAAGGGAAGAGTCATGGGACTCATCCCAGCAGGTTGGAAATCTTTAAGTAATTATTAAAAAATGGGATCAATAAGATGCACATTGATGGGGTTAAAACAAATGTTTTAATACAGCACTGCCTAAGGTTAGGTGGGTCAAAGGGGCTCCCTACTGGCTCCCCAACATTAAAGGGCCCCAAACAATCCACTCTATTTACCCCAGTTTGGAGAAGTTTAAAAAGCTGGAAGGCAGAGATCACAATGAGAAATCTGACCAAAAATCACTTGGGGCAATAGTTAGGCTGCTTGATCAGCTTAAAGGTGGACAAAAGGGCCAAGGTCCTTGGCTTGACCTCCTGCTGTGGACTAAAAGTCTTTTGTAAGAAATGGGTAAAATAACCAGGAGATGGAAAAGAAATTTCTGAGACTTCTCAATGCAGGAACTCTACAAGCTGTGGTACCAAAACCAATTGTTGGGACACTGACTCAGGCTACAATTAGGTTGAGAAAATGTAAAAGTGTTAAGTGTTGATAAGATTATAAATGTTGGGATGTTTGAGCTAACCTTATGTGAAGAGGTTATGTCAACTTTGCTTGAGTGTTTTTGGAAATAAATGTTAGTTCTGGCTGGAACACTTCCTCTACCCAATATTATAAAACCAAGACTTATTGACGAACTCTTCATGGAAGCTATGATTAGAGGTATAAGAGCTGATGGAATCAAGATAAGATTCTGTAAGAGAATTGGTGTATTTAAATGAGCTTTATATGAAATTCTTGTATCTCTTTTGCCTGACTGTAGTATAGATTGTATTGTGGGGATGGATGTTATGTCTCACTGGGGCACGTTTCCACTGTCTGATATTGTAAAACAGAGGTCATATAAATCCACCCTTCAGGCAATGTTGAGTAAACATGCCAGAGGGAGTCTATAGAGTTGCCTGAGCCCACACAATGTGAGATGGAAACTAGAGGCTGATATTAGGTGCTAATAAAAATGATAATAAAAGCCCCCCCCACCAGTGTAAATTGATCTAAGGTTGAATTGTGCACTTAGAAAGAGAGCCTTTGTTAACTGCTTTGTGCAGACTTTTTAAAGGTGTAGTACATTGTCCTGAAGTTTGAGAACATAAAAATCTTTTGATTTACCTCTTAGTTAATAATATCCCTGGTATAAAGAAGCAAATGAAAGAAAATGTAGTAGGATGAGTGGATCAGCCTTTGATATCATTCAGGCTACAACCCAAGTATTTGAGAAATTCAAAGCACCTATCTTTGTCTTACAAAAAGGGAGAGGAAATATTTGGAAATTTGGCAAAACAACAAAGGATCTTAAATGTTTTCTCCACAAATATTAGTAAAAAGATTTAGCAGTTGAACTTAACTCTTTCCAATTGCTAAAACAAAATTTGAATCCAACTATTCTTTTATAAACTAGTGCATTTTGTGTTGTACATGATTTACAGGAAAAATTTATAGGAAGCTATAGCGTCTCTGTCTGTGTCTGCCTGTGTGTTCATGTATGTCTATGTGTTTATGCTGTCAACGTGAGATATTTTTCTACCTCCAGATGGTATGGTCAAAATTAAGAGCTCTATTTAATTGACTCAAAGTGAGCACTTATATAAATTATTTCTAAATTTAATAGAAACTGACACAAATGTTTTTCAAGCTAACATGATCTTTGGTAAATAAAAGGTTATTTGCTTGAAATAGGCATGGCCTCAGAGTTATCGATATTGGATATGATGCAGATGTGCAGCCTTTATTCTATCTGGGTTTATTAGTGTCAATGCAAATAATCAATAATCAACCTATAAATCAAAATTAGGGTGAGTTTACTACATGAGCCAATCCTGAGGACTGTAGCCCGAGAGAAGCAACCTCCACCAGGGAAGGAAGCACTCTGGAGAAACAAGGTATATAGCATGGTTATATACTGTTTTGGAACAAGGAACATACATCAAATATGACAGGAATATCTCTTTTTACTACAGTCCCAAGATGTTTTGCTAGCATAGCAGGTCAGTGGTCACAAGATGTACACAGTAGGTCAATTCGACCCTAGTTTCTGGGATAAAATGCTTATCTTTAAAGAAATGCTGATATAGGAGGGAGGCATACATCCCTATCCTTAAAGGCAGCATTCTTGACTTTGGGACATTGTAAATGTTTACAGCAGATGTACAATTCACGCTTGACAGGCCACATCAGGCCATTCTGAAAAAACAAGTTAGTTTTAAACCAAGTGGCTTCCTTATATACTTCAATATACTAAATTTTCTTATTGCTTTTCATTTATTCATCAGTAGTCAAATAAGCTCATGTTATTTCTGTTACAAATTTGTCAGCAAAATAATAACTTAGAATGATAGCTAATTTTATCTAATGTCTCGTAAAGTCTTTTTGGGTAATCTAAACAATTGTCGGGAGCAGATGATTTAGATAGATGTAAGTGAGATAAGAGTTTATAGATAAACTTTCAGCAATAGTTATATTTTATGGCATGTGTATTTAAAATAACTTCCAAAATCTCCTCGGTAATGTAGGGGAAGAAGAATATTTCTCTGCTCTCTAGGTTCTTCTGGCTGGTCTAAGAATTAAATTGATGTGAGACAGAATAACAGGAGAGAATCAAAGTTTAATAACATGTATACATGGGAGAAACCCAGGAAAGCTGAGTAACTCACCAAAATGGCTGAAGCCATCACCTTAAATATCATCTTTAGTTAAAGACAAAGGAGGATGTTGGGGGTAGTGCTTTGGGACTTCAAAGGGGAGGAAGGTAATTCACGTGGAGATGAAAAAGCAAGTGTTTGGTAAACAAATGTTTGCTGGGCCACCTATAAACAATGGGACCTGAGAGAGAAGTTTGATGAAATGGGCCTTGCTAGGAGTCTTCCTATCTATTACACTTAGAGTTATGGTGATAACTCTCTCCTGTGACAGGCATTTTATCTTAAATTCATTTAGGCAATTGGGGGGAAGGTCAAAGTTTCTTTCTGAGTCTTTTTTCTTAAAAATAATCAAACCAAGGAGACACATTTTGAGGTGGCAAATTCTGATCCCCCACAGTAACCTGAAACTTTGTAGTTTCGCTACATTAAATTAAATGATGGAAAATTCATTAAATACTTAGATCATTTTCAAATAGGTAAAAATGCTGAAACTTTAATTGCTAAACAAGTTTAAGTTTACCTACTTTTGTCTTTTTATTACAGAGAAACTAAAAAATGTCCAGGTCTGTTAGTAAACACGTTTCGTGCTTTACTAAAAGATCATACTATGTAGCAGCATGTTTCTAAAAATTATGAAAAGTATTTATAAATTTGCCAGGCCACAGAATTCTGACACAAAAGACAGTTTATAATTGCTTACTTCTTAGTTTTCACGAAAAATTAAGGTTTCTAGGGGTTAAAAATCCTAATTAATATATGTGATTAAAGCTACTAAAAGTTAATAAGGGAAGCATCTTTGTATTAAAGGAAAATAAAATGTATATTTTCAGTAAAAAATGTAGAAGGAACAGGGATATATTTGTTTTTTTGTTTTGCTAATAAAGAGATTATAAAATATTTTTCTTTACCTTTGAGTAAGTCTACTTGAAAGGCAGAAACTCTGTATTTCATCAAAATAATTTCTGATGTTCAAAAAGCTGAGGTTTCTCTCTTGAGAGAACTAAAGTTTTTTTTTTTTTTTTTTAACTGTTTAACTCTCTGTGTTTGCCTTTAACATCTTCAGTTGTCGCTTTGGTAAAATGTATAACTAAGCATTGCTTCACAGTGACCTAAGATCCTTTTAATATTTTTGACAAAATTCAAATCCTAAATACATTCTTTCCTTTGATCTGAAAGTAACTTTGAGAATTTCCAGTAGACCCCGGGGTTCTCAAAGAATTTGTTCTCTCTTCCTATAAAGAGGGAGATATTAAACTAATTAGGCTTATTTGGTACTTTAAATTGCATACGAAGCATTGTCAAACAGATGATGAAAAAACTTCTTAGGTTGTATTGCCTGGGTGAATGTTATTAATATAAGGGTTTTAAAAATTATATAACTAAAATTCTAATCTGTCCCAGTTATCAGTCATAATTCTAGTTATTATCTTAAAGTGTCATGTCACAACCAACCAAATTTCTTTGTCACTTGCCATTTTTAAGTCTTTTGTCATTGATAGACAGTTGTTTTACTCTGATGCTTTTGCAAATATGTTTCATCTTCAGAGAGATTCATGGAAAGGACTCTAACACTTTAGAATATAGGTTTCTGATAAACTTTCAGATCTTAAAACTGAACTGAGTGAGAATTTATAGAACTCTAACAAAGAAACTGATGGCTTCATAAAACTGCTAACAAAAGATCAAGTCAAGAGTTAATTACATGGGACTGAATGAACTGATGAGGATGATCATAATTCTTATGTTTGAAATATTGCTGATTTTTTTAATGATTTATTTCTCCAGGTTTAAGGAAAACTTTTTCTCTTTTCTCTTAAGCTGACTCTGACAGAACAATTTGGTAAATTATACCTTTGTAAACAGAACTGAAACATTTATCCTTTTCTCCCTACCTGATCCCTCTAGAATTTGGAAACTCTTTTTTTTTTTCTTTTTGTGAGGAAGATCAACCCTGAGCTAACATCCATGCCAATCCTCCTCTTTTTTTGCTGAGGAAGACCAGCCCTGAGCTAACATCTATTACCAATCCTACTCCTTTTTTTCCCCTTTTTCTACCCAAAGCCCCAGTAGATAGTTGTATGTCATAGTTGCACATCCTTCTAGTTGCTGTATGTGTGACGCGACCTCAGCATGGCCAGACAAGTGGTGCGTTGGTGCGTGCCTGGGATCTCAACATGGGCCACCAGTAGCGGAACGTGCACACTTAACCACTAAGCCATGGGGCCAGCCCTGGAAACTCTTAATGAGTGAGTATTCTTGTTTTCATGGCAATATAGTTATTTACATAAGTTCAATTAAGAATCTGTTCTCCTCATAACAGGACAAAATTGGAAACATTGGTTATATTACCAAGGTTTTGATTGGAATGTCATTTTTGAGAGAGACCTGCATAGACTCAGATATGACCAGACTCTAAGGGCCAAAATCTGACTTTATAGAACAAATAAAACCCCTTGGAAATATCAGCCTGTTACCTTACTTACAGGGTTCCCAGCAACTTTACAAGGTGAGTAAATATGTTCACTTCCTGGCAGGTGCAAGAACCTTAGGATATTTTTGAGACCTCAAGAAGAGAGAATTCATCCAAATCTATAGGTATTGTAGGCAGTCTGATGATAAGTCCTTGGCTTGGCTTTCCTGGCCTCAAGAGGACTTTAAATTTCAATCTGAGATTCCTTATGAAAATTCCCAGCAAAGCAGATTTCAAGGACCTTATATGATCAATTGATATTCTTGCACTTATGTAAATAATCAGGCCAAATTTCCTGAAATTACATATTTTACAATTAGTCCTAATTTGGCTATCTTTGCTAAAAATAAGGGTGATTTTAAAGAAAAAAATATGTTCAGTAGAAAGTATAATATGCACTTGTGGATAGTGTAGTCTAATTTCTGTTAATTTCTTTAAGGTTTTTGTTTTCCACTTGTAAACTGGACTGGATCCTGAATTCCTCAAGTTTCCTCAAATATCTGATTACAAATCTCCAAACTAACATTTTTATTTTTTTCCATTTAGAATCATTGAGAAGTAAAACCATTCTTTTTCTTGAAACTCTGCAAACTGAAGCTTAATAACTTGATATATACTTAAGAGAAATCACCACAGTAACCCATATTTATACAATCTTTCTGCCTGTTGCTGTGTAAACCACTCAGAAAAATACCTGAACATCCAATGACATCATCAGAGACATTTCAAACTAAAAAAGATGTTTCAACCCTGACATCTAGAAATCTTCTTGACTGGCTGTCCCCTGGGCTCAGAAACTGGTTTATAATTTGCTTCAACCGTTAACCTTTTTTTTCCCTTTTGTTTCCATAGAAATTCCTTTTATTAAATACTTGATTGCTTGCTTACACACTACAGGTTTAACTTTGGGATCCCACCTGCATCACCACCTCCTAAAATGAATCTAACTGGACTGACCTATTGTCAGGACTAAGAGACTTGTTCAATGAGATGGGACAATCTACCAACTCAGCTTCTGGACTGTGAAATTTTTTGAAGTTTCAAAGACAAGAATGTGGGGGATCAGAATTTGCCACCCCAAAATTTGGGTTTCTTTGGCTTGAGTATTCATAAAAACAAAAGACTTAAAAAGAAAGTTTGACCTTCCCCCTAACTGCCTAAAAGAATTTAAAATAGAAGGCCTGTTCCAGGAAGGAGCTAATACCATAAGATAACTATTATATAATATAAACTAGATGTGCTAGACACAGAGGAACCTAGCAAGGGCCATTTGATCAAAGACCTCTCCGTGTTCCATTGTCTCTGCATGGCATGGTAAACATTTGTTTACCAAACATTTGCTTTTGCATCCCCATGTGAATCCTCTTCCTCTCCTTTGAAGTCCCAAACACTACCCCCAACATCCTTCTTTGTCTTTAACTAAAGATGGTATTTAAGGTGGTGGCTTCAGCCATTTTGGTGAATTACTCAGTTATCCTGCATTTCTCCCATGTATACATGTTATTAAATTTGTTTGATTTTCTCCTGTTATTCTGTCTCATGTCAATTGAATTCTTAGAGCAGCCAGAAAAGCCTAGAACAGCAAAACAGTGTATCCCAGTGGGATATCAGCCATGGTAGGAACCAGGCAAACTTGATGAACTTTATTATCAGAAACTGCATGAGAGTCTTGTCTAGGCATCTGCAATGAAATGAATAAACTACATCTGTTTCACTGTTCCTTTCTATCAATCTACAAATATTTAAATTTTAGAGAAAGATTCCATCGGCCTAGCTTGGGTCAAATGTCTATCCCTTGGCTAAACGAATATGTATTTATTGTAAATAAATATATTTTTAAGTATACTACAGTTACATTAGAAATTAACAGCCTTATTGAGTTCACAGTTTGATAATAGGTACAAATTAATTGGGGCCATGTGCCTACCTCTGACCAATTGAATGTATAATTACCAAAGCAAGGTTGAGTGAATATTGTCATTTGTGTGAAGAAATATCATAATTCATCCAATCATTTTAATCAATTTAATTTAATCAAAATTATTTAATCATTTCCCCATTGTTAGAGAATTAAGGTGTTTCTAATTTTATTATATATAACACTGTATACCATATCTATATAATGTCTATTATATATAATTCTATAGAACCTTTGCTCCCATGTTGTTGATGGTGCTCAGGGCAAGCTGCCCCAGGAAGCACCACTCTGGTATGCGGATTATTTCGAGCTGAAGACAATAAGGACTCAGAGAGCTCAGGAAAAATATTTGAGTTTCCCCTCCCAAACTGCCTAAAGAATTTAAAACCAAAAAATCTGTTTTAGGAAGGGGTTCTTATCATGACTGTTATAAAAGATAATTTAAGATAGAGGTTACAATAGAAAAGGCACCAACAAGCCCATCTTATCGTGAGTTCTGTCTCTCTGGCCACATTCTTTGTATGGCCCTGCGAGGAGTTGTCAGACAATCATTTACAAGGGAAGTCTCCATTTGTAAAGGTATCTCCCTCTCTGTATTGAGAAAAAGGGGGGGGTGAGCTCATTTCTAGTAACTTATCAATGTGGAAGATGAGGCCTTGGGGCTGTATAATAAACCTTACTCTTGTTTACTGTGCTTTAGTGGTAATCTCCTGTAACTGACTCCCCCCACCCCCAAATCCTCCTTTGTCATTGGCTGAAAATGATATTTAAGACAAGAATTTCTGCTATTGTGTTGAGAAACGCAGTGTCCCTGCTTTCTCCCATGTATACATGTTATTAAACTTGGTATTATTTTCTCCTGCTAACCTGTCTTGTTGATTATTTGGCCAGCCAGAAGAACCTTAAGGGAAAGGGCAGAGGGAGATTCTCCCTCTTCCCCCGACATTGTTTTAAATTATTTTCCTATAAATTATATTACTGGATAAATAGATATGAAAATCATTAAGCTTTTAAGACATAATGGGAAACTACTTTCCACAAAAAATTGTACCAGCTTATATTCTGACTGGCCATAATTGAAAATGCTCTCAAGAGCACTTAATACTATGTTTATCAAATAATTTTGTGCTTGTAATGGGCCAGTAACCATTCCAGTCGGACACAGTGGTAAAGAGATGTCTCTGCTACTGTAGAACTTAAATTTTAATGTGAGTGTGGAGAACATTAGATAAGGTGACCAGGAAGACCCCCCTGAGGAGGTGCTATTTAAGCTGAGTTGTGAATGATAGGAAGGATCTATCACATGAAGATCAATGGGAAGAGCTTTCTAGCCTGGGGGAACAGCAAGTGAAAATGACCTGATGCAGGAAGGATCTTAACATATTTAATGAAAGAAAGCAAGCCAGTGTTGCTGGAGGTAAATGAACAAGGTGAAGAGTAGGAGGAGGTAAGAACAGCAAACAAGAGAGGGCCAGATAATGCATAGCGTCCATGCCAGGGGCAGAGGTTTAGATTTTATTTAGTTATTGAAAAGTTTTAAACAAGACAGGGATATTATATTAGTTTGCTAAGGCTACCATAACAAAACACCATAGACTGGGTGGCTTAAACAACAAATTTATTTCCTCACAGTGTAGGATCCCAAAAAGGAAATCCAACTCCAGTCTCGGGAAGGCGCGGACCCACAGACACAGGAGACCGAGCTTGATGCAAACGCACGAGGTTTTATTAAGCGGAGCTCCGGGTCGACACGTATCTCTCGCAGGAGACAGAGGGGTCGACCCCGAACCTTAAGGGGCAAGCTCTTTTATAGGATTCGGAAGCATAAAGCGGGAAAAGGTTGGCGCGGTCTTACATGATTGGCTAATTTAAAACATTTAAACAGTTACATTTTATGGCGCGAATTGCTATGGCGCGAAGCAATTATCAGGTTACACACACGCGTCCCCATCTGGACCCCCTCCACCCCGACCCTCCCAAACTTATCCCTCTGGAGCACTCTCTTGTTCTCAATTTTCCCTGAACAGTTTAGGGCGAGTCTTCTATGAATAGAGTCAGTCAGGATCGATAAACGTTCCCCCTTATACCAGGAATCCTTAGGGTGTGGAGGTGCCTGTCTCTAAGGTATTAACTTTTAAATTTTTAATATAATTTACTTCCTTCATTCCCCACTTCTTCTTTTGTCCCTAGTTCTAATCTTAGAACTTAGTTTTCGGTGTCTACTATCAGTGGCTCATTGCGTGGGAGAGCTTGGTAATGGCGTTGGAGCATCATAGCATGCACTGCATTGACCCTTTTTCTTATGAAAGCAGTAATTCTATTGAAAACACACGGTCCGAAGACCAAAAGTAGAAAAAAAATCAGCAAGGGTCCTGCTAGGGAGGATAGTAAGGTCGTCATCCAGGGGGACTTAGTGAACCAGGATTCAAACCAGCTTTGTTGCGCCTCCCTGCTTCGCTGCCTCATGTCTAATCTTTTCTTTAATCTTTGCATTGAATCTCGGACTACCCCTGTGTGATCTGCATAGAAACAGCAGTCTTCTTTAAGGGCCGCACAAAGTCCTCCCTCTCTTAAAAACAGCAGGTCTAATCTTTTTCTATTCTGGAGCACTACTTCAGACAGGGAGGTGAGGGACTCCTCTAATTTAGAGATGGACTGTTCTAAAGTCCTGAGGTCTTCATCTATAGCATTGCTCAAGGCAGTTAATCCCCTTTCTCCTGTGACTAAGGCCGTAGTGCCAGTCCCTACGCCCGCGGCAACTCCCAGTCCCAGGAGTACAGCCAGGGTGAGGGATACTGGTTCTCTTTTCCATAATCTGGATCTCTGGTCAAATTCATCCTCGAAACTATTGGCAGTATGATAATAAATTCTAGGCACCAACTGCACAAGCACGCAAAAATCTTGTGACGAATTGAATACGCTAGTTGAGATGCAGGGGGTTAGGCCCGTGGTGCAGGCCCACCACCTATTGGGTCCTGGTACCAAAAAATGACCAGGAGTAGTCGGAAGGCTGACTTCAATCTTATTACATAGAGCCTGGTAGCCCGGGGGAATTTTTCCTAAGCATAGTCCTGAACCGGTCCCCGACACATCCGTTAGGGTTAGCCGCCCTTCTTTGCCCCAAAGACAAGTCGTGTGGTCTGAGGTGTTATTATAGACCCCCATGGTGGCAATTCCTTCATAATAAGGGGGGCTGACCGCTAGGCATAGCCAGCATGATTCAGTCATTTCAGGGTTGGAATCATTCAAGGCGTAGTAAGCTCCCCATACTAAGTTAAACAGTCTGTGCCATCTTTGCTCAGTAGGTACTGCGGGAGGTGGCGTAGATGGTGGTCGCAGAGCAGATCTGGTGACCATATCTACGGTCCCATTTAGGGTTATGGATTTTACCTGGGGGGGTTTGGGGCTATTTAACCCTATCGGTCTGCTGGCGGGGGATTTTTGGGACAGAGGGGGCCTCTGATCGGCTAGGATCCCGTTTGGCCCTATTGGTCTGCTGGCGGGGGGTTCTATTTTTAATCTAATAGAGAAGGTCAGGCCATCATCGTACCGTTCTGTGTACAATCTTATTCCCCATGAATGACCATTCCCGATCCAGGTTTTAATTGTTTTTCCCTTCCCTGTGAACTGAATGGTTAAGGGGTGGCACCAGGTATTGCATTCTGAGCCCCGACTCATCTGGTGGCTATAATTTGCTCTAACCCTGATTAAATCCCAAGAAGAGGAGGGTTCCCAATAAGTAGTCCCACTGGTTTCACATCCCCAGTTTTTACAGTAGAAGTCTTCCTTGCCCCCGCACCAGGAGTCAATTGAACGAGGTCTGTGGTGACCGGGGCACACGTAAAAGGAGTATGCCTTTAGTTTACCCTTGCGATGGGGGGAGTGGCATCCTCCGGCTTGTTTTGCCCCCCTTCGTCGACCCATGAAATCCCAGTCGGGGGTTCCTATAGCCAGTTTACAAAGGTCAGGGTGTAAGTCTGGCCACCATGTCCAAGGGGAAGCAGTTTTTTGGATTGACCAGGTTATATCTCCTACCTGGGAGACGACTTGCCACGTGAGCAGTTGAGGAGCATGGGGATTAGGATTGGACGACCTGCTCGCCATTCCCATGACGCAAACGCAGCTTAAGAGGGTTATCAGTCTTTTCCACCTTCCAGAGATCTGCTGCATTCTGGGGTGCCTTCTTTACGTGTGTGGCGTGAACCCAAGAGGTTATACCGTCCACCTTGACTGCTGTGGGCGTAGTGAGGAGCACCACGTAGGGCCCCTTCCAACGTGGCTCTAATGACCCCGTCCGATGTCGTCTCACAAGGACAGAGTCCCCAACCTGGAATTGGTGCGGGATGAGCAGATCACCAGGCTAGTAGGCCTCTTTTAGCTGGTTCCAGATGTCGCGCCTGACGGCCTCGAGTGCTTTCAAGCGGGCTGACAAAGGTATAGAAGGTATAATGTCAGGGTCATGTATCCCTATTTGTGCCAAAGGGGAGGGGTTCCATAGAGTATTTCAAAGGGTGTAAGTTTTAAGGGTCCCTGTGGGGTGTTCCGGGCGCGGAACAGGGCAAAGGGCAGGAGGGCTGTCCAGTCACTATCGCCGGTCTCTATGGACAATTTAGTTAGGGTCTCTTTAATTGTTCTATTCATCCTTTCTACCTGGCCTGAGCTCTGGGGTCTATAAGCACAATGTAATTTCCAATTGATCCCCAGTTGACTGGCCAGTCCCTGACTTACCTGGGCAACGAATGCAGGACCATTGTCAGATCCAATTACCTTTGGGATCCCGAATCTCGGGAGGATTTCTTCCAATATCTTCTTGGCTACTACAGAGGCAGTCTCTTTTCGGGTGGGGAAAGCCTCTACCCATCCTGAGAAGGTATCTACAAATACTAGAAGATATTTATTTCCATACCGGGCCGGTTTGATTTCAGTAAAGTCTATCTCCCAAAAGGTTCCGGGCCTATCTCCCCGGAGTCTATGTCCAGTGCGGTATTTGGTAACTGCAGCATTTGTGAGAGCGCAAGCTCTACAATCCTTATAAATTTCCTCAGCCACCTTTCTCAAATCTGGTATCTGGTACGGGGAGGCCTCAATAATTTTAATTAGTTTCTGAGGGCTCAAGTGGGTTAGCCGGTGTAGATGTGATAGATATTCTCGCCCTTCTGCAACGGAAAAGACTTTCTCTTCTTTAGTTAGTTCCCCACCGGAGACAGTTTTGTTGACCTTAGCTCCCTGGAGAGTCAGGACCATAGGTCCTAGTGCATCGCTTGGCTTCCAAATCTGCTAAGCGGTTCCCTTGAGCTATGGGGTCGGTGCCTTTCTGATGACCTGGGCAATGGATGATTGCCACCTTTTTAGGCAAATGTATAGCCTCTAGGAGGCCCAGAATCTTTTTTATTTTTGATATCTTTTCCGGCCGAGGTAAGCAGCCCTCTTTGTTTATAAATAGCCCCATGAACATGGGCAATAGCAAAGGCATACCTGCTGTCCGTGTATATATTCACAGTCTTATTTTCAGCTAACCTTAACGCCTGTGTCAGGGCGATAAGCTCAGCCTTTTGTGCAGAAGTCCCTTCCGGCAAGCTGCTTGCCCACAGAGTCTTTTTCCCATCTACCACAGCAGCCCCAGCCATCCTCTTACCTTCTGCCATAAAGCTGCTGCCGTCGGTGTACCAATTAGGGGCCCCAGCCCATGGCTTATCCAGCAGATCGGGTCGGGTCCCCGTTTCTGATGCCAAGATGTCGCCGCATTGGTGAACAGGTATTTCATCATCTGCTTCGGGCAGTAGTGTGGCCGGGTTTAAGATGGCCGGTGGGGCGAAGGTAATTCTCTCAGTTAGGAGCAGACTTTGGTAGTGAGTCATCCGGGCGTTAGTCATCCATCGATCTGGAGGCTGTCTGATAATGCTTTCTAAGGCATGGGGGGCTACTACGGTTATCTGTTGGCCCAGAGTTAACTTATCTGCATCTTTCACCAGCTGGGCAGTGGCGGCGATCGCCCTTAAGCAGGAGGGCCATCCACTGGCTACCGGATCCAGTTTTTTTGATAGATATGCGACTGGGCGCTTCCAGGGCCCAAGGGCTTGAGTTAGGACTCCCCGGGCGATTCCCTTTCTTTCATCTACATACAAGGTGAAGGGCTTGGTCAAATCTGGTAGGGCCAACGCTGGGTGCCTCTAATAATGCCCGTTTTAGAGTCTCAAAAGCCTTCTGGTGCTCTAGAGTCCAGACAAAGTTCCCACTTTCCTTAGTCAATGGGTACAGTGGAGCAGCCAGGGTAGCAAACCCAGGGATCCACAATCGGCAGAAGCCGGCTGTCCCCAGGAATTCCCTTACCTGGCGAGCGGAGGTTGGGGCCGGAATCTGGGTCACAGTCTTTTTCCGTGCGTCGGTTAACCACCTTTGGCCGTCCTTTAGTGTGTAGCCTAAGTAGACTACTTTTTCCTGGCACAACTGTGCCTTTTTTTTCGACGCCCGGTATCCCAACTCACCCAACTCGGCCAGGAGGCGCTTGGTCCCTTCTTCACAGTCTCCCGGGGTTTCCGCCGCCAACAGTAGATCATCTACATACTGTAAAAGAGTCACTTGAGGGTTTTTAACCCTATAATCAGTCAAGTCCCTGTGGAGGGCTTCATCAAACAGGGTAGGGGAGTTTTTAAAACCTTGAGGTAGTCTCGTCCAAGTCAGTTGTCCAACGATCCCCATATCAGGGTCAGCGCCACTCGAAAGCAAAAGGTAATTGGCTTTTTGGGCGAAGCGGAGGACAGAAGAATGCATCTTTCAGGTCCAAGACAGTGTAAGATTTTCGTGATGGGGGGAGGGAGCTGAGTAGGTTATATGGGAGTGGCACGGTAGGGTGTAAATCCTGCACTCTCTTATTTATCTCTCTCAAATCCTGGACCGCCTATAATCATTAGTTCCAGGCTTTTTTACAGGCAGGAGGGGGGTGTTCCAAGGAGACTGGCAAGGAACCAGGATTCCTTGTTGGAGCAGCCTCTGGATATGGGGGCGGATTCCTTCTCTGGCCTCTTTGCTTATTGGGTATTGACGCACCCTTATCGGGAGGGCTCCGGCCTTAAGATCTATCACGACTGGGGGAATTCTTGTAGCCGTCCCTAGTCCCCCGGTTTCAGCCCATGCCGTTGGAAATTCGATCAGCCACTTATCGGTATTGAGCCGAGCTCTAGGCTTAGGCTGCTGATGGAGCCGATATTCTTCCTCTAGCTCCAGGGCCAATATCATGGTGGTAGGTGCGGACCAGGATACTGTAGGCCGAGGTTGAGCAAAATCTATTTGAGCTTTCAGTTTGGTTAAAAGGTCTCGACCTAGCAACGTGGTCGGGCATTCAGGAATCACTAGGAAGGAATGGGACACCCTTCCTTTCCCCAAGTCCACTGTCTGGGAAGTAGTCCATGAGTATTGTTTCTGCCCAGTGGCTCCAACAACCAGAGTCTTTTTAGTTTTTAATTTCCCCAAAGGTTGCTTCAGTACTGAATATTCAGCCCCAGTATCAATCAGAAAACTCATAGGGGTCCCCTCAACAGTTAGGGTTACCCTAGGCTCGGGGAGGGGGCCCGAGCCCCGTCCCCGCTATTCTTCGTCCTCTCCTAAAGACAACACCTTGGGTGTGGCCCTTTTCTTGGGGCATTCCCTTGCCCAGTGTCCTCTCTCCTTACAATAGGCACATTGGTCCTTGTCCAAGGGTTGCCGTCTGCGTGAGCCTGGTCGTGGGGCGTTGCCCAGGTTCCCTGACTGTCTGTGATCTGGCCCTGTCGCTTTATCACTGCGGCCAGTATTTTAGTTAGTTTTTTTTCTCGTCTCCTGTCTTTCCTTTCTTCCCTCTCCTCAGCCTCCCTTCTCTCTTTCCCGCTTTTCCTCTTCACTCTCCCTTTTATGATACACCTTTTCGGCCTCCTTTATTACGTCCTGCAGGTCGTAGTCTTGCAGCCCCTCTAGTCTTTGCAATCTCCTCTTTATATCTGGAGCTGATTGTCCAATAAAGGCCATAATGACAGAGGCCTTCTGCCCTTCCGAGGATGGATCAAAGGGCGTATACCTGTGATAAGCCTCCATCAATCGTTCCAGAAAAATGGAGGGGAGTTCAGTGGGTCCTTGCTGAATATCTCTTACCTTAGCCAAATTGGTAGGCCGCCTTGCGGCTCCCCGGAGACCCGCCACTAGAGCCCGGCGGTAAACGGACAGCGACTCCCTACCTTCAGCCGTGTTATAGTCCCAGTTGGGTCGGTTGTGCGGAAACCCTTCTTCCGCCTCAGCTATCGTTGCCGGCTGCCCGTTGGTGCCTCGGATATTCTTTCTTGCTTCCTGTGTGATTCTTTCTCTCTCCTCCGTGGTGAAGAGTGCCTGTAAGAGCTGTTGACAGTCATCCCAAGTGGGCTGATGGGAAAACATTAGGGACTCTATCAGGGCGGTTAATCCGGCGGGGTTTTCTGAAAAGGGGGGATGGTTATTTTTCCAGTTATACAGGTCGGAGGAAGAGAAAGGCCAGTACTGGAGGGGTGACAGCTGGTTGGGCCCCGCAGGAGCTCCATACTCTCTTAGCAGGAGCGCCACCGTGGTATCAGGCCTGTCCGGAGTGGCTCCGCGGCGGCTTCGGGTTCCAGCGGAGGGACCCGAGCCAGTCGCCCTCCGTCCTGATTGCGATCCTGGAGCGGGGGAGGGGTAAGGGGGAGGCGAGAAAGGGGGCCATTCGGGAGGAGGCTCAATCTCAGGGTAGACCCCGGGGCCGAAGGGTCTCCGACTCCGCTGTTCGAGTTGATTTCGATTTTTGCCGTGTCTCCGCATCCTGCAGCGCCAGGACTCGGGGGCTTAGTTTTTCTGCTTTTACCCATGGCCTAACCCATGGGAGTGGGTTCTGCACCAGATCCTGCCACACTGTAATATATGGTCGTTGGTCAGGATGGGGCCCGGGTCTCTCCTGGAAAACAATAGCCCTCACCGTCGAGAATAACAGTTAGATTAAACGTCCCTCAGGGGCCAACCCACATTGAGGGAGGGCCACTCAGAGGTGCAAAAAGTCTGCCAACGCCCTTTTTTTATTTCTACCGACAAATCGTGCGCTCTCGCTCTCACTTCAGTCCAGTGGTCTAAGGTCAAAGAGAGGGGGGTCGTCATAGTCTGTCCCATCCCGTCAAATGAGGTCCACGTAACGAACAAAAACAGAACAATGAACATCAAAAACACAGCAAGACATAAACAACTTTGCCCGGTTGGTGTCTGTACAAGCCAACCGAAGGCGGTTTCAGACGGGAGGGGTTTTCGTGTCCTCCCTGGGAAAAAGAGTGCCGTTTCTTTTTCTACCTGAAAGGGGGTAGTCAGGCTTTCCTGACTCCCCTTGTCCCTTGGGGCATCCCCCAGGGTTGCAGCCTGCAGTTCCCAGCACGTCTGCCACTGCAGCCGCTCGGCCCTCACGGCCCGAAGCGGCGGCTGCCCAGATACCGAGACCAAAGCAATGCTTCACGGCGCTGCACACACTCACACACCCAGTCACTCAGGCTTACCTCCAAGGGGTCTTCGGAGTCTGGGGTGACTGCGCAGATCCCGGACGAGCCCCCAAATGTAGGATCCCAAAAAGGAAATCCAACTCCAGTCTCGGGAAGGCGCGGACCCACAGACACAGGAGACCGAGCTTGATGCAAACGCACGAGGTTTTATTAAGCGGAGCTCCGGGTCGACACGCATCTCTCCCAGCAGACAGAGGGTCGACCCGAAGCTTAAGGGGCAAGCTCTTTTATAGGATTCGGAAGCATAAAGCGGGAAAAGGTTGGCGCGGTCTTACATGATTGGCTAATTTAAAACATTTAAACAGTTACATTTTATGGCGCGAATTGCTATGGCGCGAAGCAATTATCAGGTTACACACACGCGTCCCCATCTGGACCCCCTCCACCCCGACCCTCCCAAACTTATCCCTCTGGAGCACTCTCTTGTTCTCAATTTTCCCTGAACAGTTTAGGGCGAGTCTTCTATGAATAGAGTCAGTCAGGATCGATAAACGTTCCCCCTTATACCAGGAATCCTTAGGGTGTGGAGGTGCCTGTCTCTAAGGTATTAACTTTTAAATTTTTAATATAATTTACTTCCTTCAACAGTTCTGGAGGCTAGAAGTCCAAGATCAAGGTGTTGGCAGAGTTAGTTTCTTCTGAGGACCTCTCTCTTTGGCTTCTAGGTGGCCACCTTCTCCAGTGTCTTCACTTGGCCTTCCCTCTGTGCCTGTCTATGTCTTAATCTCCTCTTCTTATAAGGACATCAGTTATATTGGATTAGCGCTCATCCATATGACCTCATTTTTACTTTAATTACTTCTTTAAAGGCCTTATCTCCAAATACAGTCACGTTTTGTGGTACTGGGGGTTAGGACTTCAACATATGAATTGGGGGGACACAAATCAGCCCATAACAAATATGATGTTACTTCCAACCCTTAAAGAAAATATTTTTCTAGTTGCCTTGTGGATATGCATTGTAGGAAAATAGGAGTAGAAGCAAGGAGACGAGTTAGAAGGTGCTTGCAATAGTTTGGGTAAACAATTATAGAGTCTTGAACAGCAGGAAATGGAAAATATTGGACAGGATTGGGCTATATATGTAGAAGCAGTAGAGCCAACAACTCTTCCCAATAATAAAGGTATTAATTATATATTAATTATAGTGGGCTAAAGTATAGTACTATATATATATGTATATACACATATATATCTCAATACAATAAAACTTTATTCTTCACTGATATACCGAAGAGCATGTATCTAGTACAGTATGTCCCAAAGCATGTTCTATAGAATATAATTCATTGAAAGCTAATAAGCTGTTGAGGATTCTTTGTTCTATTAGTTTGAAAAATGCTTGTTTAAACAAGAGAGTCTGATTTATCTACTGATAGATATTTTGGAGTCTTTAAAATACTATAAATTGTATAAAACCAAGAAAAGTCTGTCTTTCCCAAAATAAATGACCATGTAGCCTCCTTTGTTTAGGGAAACAATGTGCAATACTAGTATGCAAAAGAACGACAGTTTGGGAAACAGTTTTCTAACTTCACTTAAGTACGACTCTGGCTATTAGTTTAAGATAATTTTTATTATACTAAGTGCAGAGCTTTCATTCCTCCTTTATCTAGGAGTTTGTTTTTTTTTTAAAAAAATAATAATGAATAGGCATTAAATTTCATCACCAAAGGACATAAAAATCTATTGAGATTACCACATGTCTATTCTTCTCTAACCTATTGATAATGATGTATTATACTAATAATTTTTGTAATATTATACCATCTCTCATTCTTGGAATAAATTCTACTTTATTAGAGTAAATAGCTCTTTCTATGAGCTATTGAAATATGCTAATTAAATATTTATCTAAAATTGTTGTATCACAAGTATAATTGCTCTATAACTTTCTATTATTTGTGTTATTATCAGCTTTTAGTATCATAATAGTGCTTATTCAAGCAGATGAATCAGTGGCTATATGTTGTTTTTAATCCTTTGGAAGAGTTTGTATGATATTTAAATTTGAAAGAATGCCCTATGATGGACCTGGAGCTATTTTCACATGTAATTCTTTGAAAACTGTTTTTCAATTATTTACATGATTATTTTTCTATTGACTAATTTCTTTTTTTCTGATTTTGCTGTCCTTTGACTCATTTTTAGTAATTTTTATTTGTAATAAGTCTATTTCATGCATCTGTTCAAATTAATGAGCAAAAACAATTACATGGTTTTCCTTACACTTAACAAATCTCTTTAACTGTTGATGCCTCCACTGATATCTCTCAGATTATGTCTATTTTGCAAGGATCTGAAAACTTTTTCTGTAAAGGGCCAGATTGTAAATATTTTAGGCTTTGTGGGATACACAGTTTCTGCCACGATGACTCAACTTTATTGTTGTTCTATAAAAGCAGCTATAGACAATATGTAAACAAACAGATGTGGCTGTGTTCCAATAAAACTTTGTTTTTGGGCCAGCCCCGTGGCTTAGCAGTTAAGTGCGTGCACTCCACTACTGGCGGCCCAGGTTCAGATCTCGGGCGTGCACCCACGCACCACATCTCCAGCCATGCTGAGGCCCCATCCCACATACAGCAACTAGAAGGATGTGCAGCTGTGACATACCACTATCTACTGGGGCTTTGGGGAGAAAAAAAGGAGGCGGATTGGCAATAGATGTTAGCTCAGAGCCCGTCTTCCTCAGCAAAAAAAGGAGGATTAGCATGGATGTTAGCTCAGGGCTGATCTTCCTCACAAAAAAAAACTTTGTTTTCAAATGGTTTGACAGATTTTGTTCCACAAACAGTATTTTTCTGACTTCCTGCTGTATATCATTACAATATTGTGATTTAAATGAGATAATTCTGTCCAATAGTCTATAATTGAGTTTCTGTGGCTGTCATGAGGCTTTGGGATATTTGTAAATATCTCTAATTTAATGAAATATTCAGATATTAATCGTGTATATAGCCTTAGAACCATAAATTGATTATAACCTTTGTTTTTGATGTATATAACTCAGCTCTAATGTATTGATTCATAGCTTTTTAGTGAAATGATGATGAACACGATACACATAAGTTTCCTATGGAATAATATCAATGATGATAGTTAATTTGCCTTAATTATTATACTCAATTAATCTTTATTCTCAAGAGAATGAATCTTGGCTTGAGGAAGCCCGTTGATAAGAAAGACACGCAGTACTGTTTCTAATTAATAAGGAGAAAAGATTAAGATTAAGATAAGGTCACAGCCAGTTCAAACATGCACTTCCCGTTTGATTAGAAAGTGTGTTAATGTTCAGGAGAGAGCTGTGAGGGCAAGAGTATGATAGGACATTAAACACTGGAATTGAATTTGGGCCTCTGGGAGAATTCTCTTACCTAGTGGGCAAATTCTTTTTTTTTATTTGAAAAAAAGTTTTTAAGTATTGAGTTAGTTTTCAATTGCTGGTGTAACAAATTATCATAAACTTAGTGGCTTAAAATGGCACAAATTTATTTTCGTAGAGTTCTGGAGGTCGGAATTCTAAAATGGGTTTCACTGGGCCAAAATCAAGGTTTGGCAGGGCTGCGTTCTTTCTGTTGGCTCCAGGGGAAATCTGTTTCTTCGCCTTTTCTAGCTCTGCATTCCTTGGCTTGTGGCCACCTTCCTCCATCTTCAAAGCCAGCAACAGAGGGTTGAGTTCTCACACCACATCGCTCTGACCTCCTCTCCTGTCTTCCTCTTCTACTTTTAAGGATCCCTTGAACACTTTGGGCCCACCTGGGTAATCCAAAATAATCTCCCTATCTTAATGTCAGCTGAACAACTTAATTCTATCTGCAACATTTGTACCCCTGTGTTATGTAGCCTAACATATTCCCAGGTTCCAGGAATTAGGAGTTGGCCGTCTTTGGGAGGCCAGTATTCTGCCAAACATAAGGATCAAATTATGTACAGAGTTAAATAAACTGAATTGAGCTTTGCTAGAGAGGAGATGATGGGCCCTGAGTCATCCTAACTCTGGTGTACCTGAAGGACAAGGCCATGCCTTTGTCGGAGAGTAAGAGTATGCACTAATTTTCTTTTTAAACAGTCCTAATTAGGATACCTTATCCTTTACGTAGTGGTTAAAAGCACACTCTGAAGCCAGAGAACCTGGGTTGAAACTCTGCATCACCGTTTACCGGCTGCGTGGCCTTCGATAAATCATGTCATCCTGTACTTCAGCTTCTTCATCTGTAAAGTGTTCATGGTACGAGATCTACCTTGTGTAGGGAGTTGGGCTGATCAGATGAGAGAACACTTACAGCTCTTAGAAGGACATCTGGAACACAGGGGAAAGGGCACAGTTCCCAGGAAAAAAGGCATAGGTGCCTGACAACTTAAAAGACTATTGTACACCTTAAATTTACACAACGTTACATGTCAAATTTATCCAATTAAAAAGGAAAAGGAAAAACAGGAATAAAAGACTATCCCTCCTCCAACATTATTTACCTGGAGAACATAAAGAAAGAGATGGGAAGTGGGCCAGAATGGCTTTTCTAACTTTGATCTGGGGTTTTTATTGTTTTTCAAGTGGAAGGAGGAAATGCCCCATGTACGATAGTCCATATGCATATTGTTTTCCTGGACTCTGAGAAAGAGGAGCAGATCAGTGGGCATGTTCCTTGGAGAAGAGTAGCATGGAAGTGATCCACGTGACTGCTCTGCCTTGAGATGGTTTTCATCTCCTCATTTGGTGTAGTTCGACATAGAAAGTGATAGAATTTGGAATATTGGACTCTACCTATTTTCTTGATACCCTAGGCCAATCTGACATTCTCTTAGCCCCCAAACAATGCTTAATATATTTAGCTAAAACTCTGCTCTGCCGTTATCTTAGTTACATATGATTATATATATGAGGTAAATATATGATTAATATCTGTATTGATAGACATAAAGATTTCCATATATTCTGACTAATATAACTTCACACTTTATAGCTTTGACATATACAAATATCCATATCCTAGACAATATTTCCACAGAATTCCTAAATCAAAAGTGATTACAAAATGTTGGAATAGATAAATAGAGAGATCTTGAATAATTAGAGGATTCCGCCCTAAGCCTAGCCAGGTTTAGGGTTTCAGACCCAGGATGTATTAAGTAGCAAAAGTCATTGGCATTCTCACGATCAACCTCAGCTTCTTTAACATTACGTTTTAAATAATTCAGTTAAAGTCACTAAGTAATTCTAAGAAGATGGTATACCCGTGTTAATTTTTTCTACCTTTTAATGAGTATTTATTACTTTGCATGTACTTCTACTGTAATTTGAATTAAAAGGACTGATCTGAAAGTTGATAGAAACCTAATATTAATGTTGCTTTGGCAGTATTTAGGTGTAATACTTCCAGAAACCTCACCAAATGTTTGTTGACTTTATGCTCTTCTGTTTCCTGCAGCTAAATTGAAACAAAAGAACATCATTTTACCTCATTTCTTGTAGCTTAACAGTATAGAAAATGAGTAAGGAAATGATATGGATTGAGTAGCCTGTATGTCCCAGACAGCTTATTTTACTTAAGGCTCAGAACAATCATTCAAGAAACGCATTATTATCCCCACTACAGATTAAAAAAATGAGACCAAGGGATTAAGCAACTAGCCCAATTCAGACAGCTGGTAAGCTGCTGAACATGGCTTCCTGAGGAATCCTCTCTGAAGACTTGGACTCCAAGCCCAGGTTCTAGTCGCTGTGCTACTCTGCCTCCTTCAGACCCTGACAGTCAGACTGAATGTGCTGGCTAGAGTGATGCTCCTAATAGGTAGTAAGTGCTGCAGTCTCCTTTTGTTTGTTTGTTTGTGAGGAAGATCAGCCCTGAGTTACATCCATGCCAATCCTCCTCTTTTTGCTGAGGAAGACTGGCCCTGAGCTAACATCCGTGCCCATCTTCCTCCACTGTATATGGGACGCCGCCACAGCATGGCCTGACAAGTGGTGCATTGGTGCGCGCCCGGGATCGAACCCAGGGCCGCCAGCAGCAGAGCGCGCGCACTTAACTGCTAGGCACAGGGCCGGCCCTGCAGTCTCTCTTAAATCAGAATTTCCCTGGGGACTTTAAGACCTGTGATAGCACTCCATGTGACCTGGCAGTACATGATTAGAAAGCCCTGCACACCGGCGACAAGGGCGTTTCCATTACTCCGCTTTCTACTGATTCAAAACGTTACCAAGATTTATATAGTGGGAGTGACTGAGTTACAGGTGCGTGTCAGAGAGAGTCCAAGGAATACAATAAAATGTGCACTTGCTTAGAAAAGCAGAGGCTATACCCCTACAGTTTTTGGTATTAGAAGCTATTTAAAATAATATATATTTATCCACTTCAGATATATTCTGCTAAAAAAAATTCTAAAGTGAAACAAATCTACTATTTTTATTTGGCCAAAAATCGTCTAGTGACCATTTGCACTCACCAAAAAGGTCTCAAATGGAAATGGAAAGATTATAGTTAGCTTATTTACACTTGGAATTTTACATGCTAACCAAATAAACAGTTTCACTTGCATGATATTATTTCCATTCTACTAAGGCTATAAAGTCTTTCTGCTTTTGATTATCTCATTTTATTGAGAAACTACTTACTCTTTTCCTTGAAAAAATAATTCTACTTTTTCCACTTCAATAGTCATCCATAGTCTTTCATAGTTGCTTATATCTAACATCTGATATTTCTAAATAAAACACCAGAAAATCTCTGAATCACAGTCTGAAGAACTAATTAAAATATCAAGTGATGTATAAATGATTTACTTCACAGAAGGGAAAAAACAATCCTACTCAATATAAGTGATCTTCAGAGATCACCAATGATGCCAACATTGTTGATTCTGTGTGGAATGGATCTTTTCTGGCATTAAAGGCCTGACTGTTCGTCCATTGATGTACATGTGTAATTCCCTTTAGAGAAACTAAAAATGAGTCATTAACAGGCTTATGCATGTGCACACTCCATTGTGTGGACAGAGAGTGAACTGAGGCAGAGCTAAGACTGGAACCACTGACCACTGTCAGATGGTTCTGCTCAGTGTCTAAGAGCCTGTTAAAACGTAACATTTAGGGGAGTAAGGGAAATAGATTCCTCTAGGTTCTCCAGAACCTTTGCCTTTTTCAGACAAAATGGGCCAGTTTTTTTAGTTCCTTTTCCAAACTTATGCCCATAAAATTACATACTCAGATTCTATAAAATGTAGACAAACTTGATACAGAAACTAGTCAGTAAATATCCACAGAATTCCTACATTGGTACCTAACAATCACATTTTAAACTCAAATAATACAAGAAGTATTCTTTGTTCATGGAATACATTTTCTTGACTAACAAAACAACCAGAGTCCCACAAAGCCCACGTGTTGCACCAGTCTACATGTATATTGAGCACCAAGCCAACATTCAAGTGTCAACCCTCCTTGGTGCTGCCATCCATGCTTCCTGCCCTATCCTTCCTCCAGGTCATTCAGCCAGTCCTCGGAGGCCTGCCTAGCCGTGCTTTCAGGGAGGCACCACCGGTCTCCCTTCCTGTCTCTGATGGGTGTGTGATGTATTACTCTCCCCTGCTTGCTACACAGCCTCCCTATGTGCACCCGTGGATTCTTCTGTGGGTGGTGTTACTGCTGTTGGACCTGTGGTCTCTCTGATTGCAGAAAGTGGTATTGATGATCTCCCTGGAAATTTAAACCACATCCCAGGGTCTAGCCCCAATATGCAGGGTCCAGCCTCAGTCTAGCCTCTGGTCTTTTTAATTTAAAACCTAACCAGTGACTGAGCAAAGCTGTTCTTGGACTTGGAGGCTTTCTTTGGGGCTTTGATACTCTCTACTATTGTAAAGGCACGTGAGATATTATTTTTATTATTATATTATTCCCATTTTAAGGCAAGAAGATAGTATTTTATCAAAACTATGCACATTGATCATTGGACCAAACTACAAAAAACAATAAAAATTCTAATTATTAAGAATTTAGCTATTGGTTTTCAGTCCAGTACTTAGCTTAAGCATTTAATAAAAATGTCTTTACATTTCCATTTGACTAATCTTTCTACAACCACGGGGTTTATTTCTGCTTCCATTCAAGCCCTGACAATACTAAACCTCTCTTGAATCCACACCTTCTGGTATTTTCCCTTTGTCTCGGTTGTGAAGTGACCAGGGGTTGGGACAGTTGGGGCAGAGAGACATCTTGTCCCCAGCCCTTCCCTAGATGCTTCATGCCCTCAGGGACTCTTTGCTGTCACTGTTTGATTCAACCACATTCCACGTGTGTCCCTGCAGCTTGGTGCCCTCCCGCCCAGCCTAATTTTATGGCTTGTTTGTTTTCCCAGCCTAAGGAAAGTGCCCGACCTCTTCTCCTGTTGCTCTGACTGGGACCTGGGTGGTCTAGGGAAATGCCTTGCCTGTTGCTAAACCAGTTCCTCCAGGGTGTTTGCTAGCAAGAGTTTCACCTGTGGCTGTAAGAGCGTGGTTAGGTGTAGAGCAAAAGGCAACCAGAAGTAAGTCACTGTGTGAGAAGCTGGCATTTGTATGTGAGGCTGCTGAAATTTGGCAAAGCTGAACTGCCAACAATAATTTTTTTTCAATGTGACTTGTGTTCTGGTTCTATAAATATACCGTTATTTTTGTTTGAAATTTTTCTTTGAAACTTAGGGCCCCGGAAAGGGAATTTAAGTGAAATAGTCTACCACTAGAAATCTTGTGTTTGGTTTTGATCCAAAAGCAGAAGCAGAAAGGCTGTTGTTTGTTTGGTAACGTCTTTGTGCTTCCTATACATTGAAGTGTATTTTCTAAAAGAATTTATGTCTCTTTCTAACATCTTACTAAATACTTGAGTTAGCGGCAAATTAACATTTTCTGTTTCCGATACCTAAGAAAAATAGAACTCTGCTAATCGTTGCCAAGTTTGAGGATTCATAGAATTTTAATTTGTTACAGTAATGATTATGAGTTTTTCAATGTATTATTTGATGGAATTTTTCCATATATATTCTGATTTTTCTGATGAATGATTTGATCTGTTTCAACAAACTGTCAGGAGAGAGGAGAATCTCCCTCTGCTCTTTTCCTTAAGGTTCTTATGGCTGGCCAAATAATTAACAAGACAGATTAGCAGGAGAAAATAATACCAAGTTTAATAACATGTATACATGGGAGAAAGCAGGGACACTGCGTTTCTCAACACAATAGCAGAAATTCTCATCTTAAATACCATGTTCAGCCAATGACAAAGGAGGATGTTGGGGGTGGGGGTAGTCAGTTACAGGAGATCACCACTAAAGCACAGTAAACAAGAGTGAGGTTATTATGCAGATTTAAGGCCTCACCTTTTACATTGATAAGTTTCTAGAAATGAGGCCATTCCTCCTCTTCCCAATACAGAGAGGGAGATACCTTTACAAATGGAGGTTTCCCTTATAAATGTAAATGTTTGTCTGGCAACTCCTCACAGAGCCATCCAGAGAATGTGGCCAGAGAGACAGAACTTCCGATAAGAGGGGCTTGTTGGTGCCTTTCCTATTGTAACATCTATTTTACGTTATATTACAGCCATCAGATAGAAGATCTGTTCCAGGAAGCAGTTACTATGTCAAATTCTTTAGGCAGTTAGTGGGGGAGGTCAAATGTCCATCAGAGAAAACAATCAAGGTAAAGAGATATATTTCAGGGTGGCCACATCTTGATCTCCTACAGTACTTTAAAATTGGAAGAAATAAAGAATAGTTGTGGTAATATACATACAGAAGCAACCCAGTGGTGTTAGAAAATTCAAATTTAAATGTCCTTGGATAAAAGTTGAAAGATTTTGTAACATTTACCTTTTTTTGGTATATAATTAAACTTCATGTTTGTATATAATTTTATGTCTTTGCTAGCTTTTCACACAATTGGTTCATTTGATCCTCCTAACAAATTTGTGAGGTAGATTGGGTAGACATTTTAAATTCCACTTTGCAGATGAGGAAAGTAAAACTAGAGAGCTTGTATGGCTTGGATTAAGGTGTTGTAAGTCACTGGCACTATCCCCACACTCAACAAACAGTTATTGCGTTCCCACTGTGTGCCTGTCGCTCTTCTGAACAATGGAGATCTGGCAATGAATGAGACAGAGATTGTTTCTAAACCTCTGTCTCCTAGCTTTTATTCCAGTGCTTTATCAACTAGACCATATGGGCTCTCTAGGTTGGCAAAGTAATTTTTTTTTTAAAAATTTAATTTAAACAATAGTGTCCAAATTTTATTTCAGGCTTTATTGGACTTTTATAAAGAATTGGTAAAAAAAAGAAAAGCATAGTGATGATGGGCGTTTTGCTCTACTCTAAATATCTAGGTAAAACCCAACGTCACATCAGAAGCTAAGATTCTAAGGCATAAAAACAAACAAACAAACAAAATCTCAGAATGCTTAAAAACCACTACAGTAATGTCTATTGACAGGGAGATGACAAGTTACTCCCAACCCCCTGACCTCCTTTACCGGGGTGTGGTGATCCTTCATACCACATATGTTCTTCCTTCACAGTACGGAGGTGGGCAGCTGGGAAATGGTGTGAAGACTGCTGAAGGCTGAGACAGCTCAGGCAGCCAGAAACACTGTTCAGAGTTGCATATCCACGTCTTTAGGATAAAGATCTTTTCAATCTGGACACCCTAAGATGATTATTATTCGGTATCAAACGTAATTGGTATTTTAAATGTTCCATTATAACAATTATTTCAAAATCTGACCTTCAATTTCAAAATCCTCAAATAGATAAGCATATTTTAGGGACTTCTGAATATACTACTTTCCTCTTCCAATTAAACACAATTTCTTGCCAGACTGAGTCAATAGGAAACTTTTGGTTGCAAGAAACAAAAAAACCCGATTCAAACCTGCTTATACAATAAATGGAATTTAATATCTTCCATTCCTAAAAGGATCAAGGATAGAGCTGGCCCAGGTAGAGGCTTTCCCTAGTGGCTCAACAACGACACCAAGGACCTGGTTTTGTTCTGTCTCTTAATTCTACACGTCTTGGTATAAGCTTTATCACAGGCAAGTATGCCTTATGATCCCCAAATGACTTCCGCCATCTCTCACTTCTACAAGCTTTCGCATGAGGATCAAGCAGGAAAGAGTGTCACTGTCCAAGCACCATGCAAACAGTCCATAGATTGACAGTGTCTATACTAGCTAAGGTTAGAGGATGGTCTCTGAACCAGTCTTTGCATTCAGGATGGAAGGTACTGACTGGCTTAGCCTAGCTCATGTGCTTCATTTTCAAAGTCAAGGTTGGAGCCAGATTCTCTGAATCCGAGTGAAATTAGAGAGCTACTAGGAAGGAATGGCCAGGGATTGCGTGGGAGAGGGAGAAGAGTGGTGGTGGTGGTTGGGGCAGGGGGGCAAGAGCTGGATATGAAAGCTGAGAAGGCAACGAAAAAATGACTACTACACAAACATCAAGAAATCTCTCCAGGATACCGGCAATGGGAATTGTGAATAGGGGCAGATATGAGAGAGAGTAAAGAAACTGAGGTTGCATTAAATGGATCAACTCAGAGTTTATGGGAGAAATTGGAATCTGGGTTGTTTCCAGTATTTCTGACTTGGGTGACTGACGGGATGGATGGTGCTATTCGAGGAGACAGAACTACAGAGAAAGGCTGCATAAGAGTGGGTATGGGAGGAGAGGAAGCTGGATTTGGGACATGCTGAGCTTGAATTGACCGTGGACCACACAAGTAGGCTCTCCTGTAGGTTCCTTTTGTTTGTTTGTTTTTTTGTCAGAGTCGGCTGATTGCGTACTCAATATCCATCCTCCATTCTCCCCTGTATTGTCAAGGTCACCAATGTACCTGGTTAAAAATATAAATTTCCCAATCTTAATTGCAGATTGAGGTAACCAAAGAGATGTAAGAAGCTGCTGGAATTTCAAAAAGCTCTTTTTAGGGTTGGACCTAGCTGTCAACTGTACTTAGATCATGAACCAAACGATACACATCTGAATATAAATCTGGAGCTTAGAGGAGACATCTGAGATATAAATTTTTCATATTTCAGTACAAGTTAATGTATATCTACCAAACAATATATGCAATATCAGTCTGATGCAGTGATAAATACCCAGTTTTCGCCAACAAGAACTTAGTATAGAGGGAGGAGTAATTGTAAAAACAATATTTAAATTACGATGATGAAGGTACATGTTATGGGCTATGAAGGGAGATTTCAAAGACAAGATAATATCATGTTTGGGGCTGTGTGGAACGTAAGATGAGGCTTGAAGTGTGGGCCAATTTGCAACTGGAAGTTGTGGGAAAGGAAGAGTATTCCAATTGGAAGAAGCAGCTTAATTAACATGTGAGGTTTTAAGGGAACAGTCAATTTTCTACTTTATCTGTAAGGCAAATTCTCACATTTGGGAATTCAGAGCTATTGCATATACTAGGAAACTAAGTCTACTAATATTTGGGGCTCAGGATATGCCCTTTTGATTGAAATACAGTCAAAATGGTTAAACTTTTTTATTTACTATATTGTTTGGGTTTTTTGACCCATGTGACCATACGGATAATCTATTTTGACATTTTTTTTAACTCACTGATGATCTCAACCCTGTTTATAAAACCAGTAACATTAATCTCCTTGTGGCTTATTTTAATGCTTCTCTGTGCACTGTGTTCTCAATCTGTAAAATATGAAGCGATGTGTTTCTCAGTTATGTGGGGTAAATTAGTTTGTGCAACAGCTAGCTTTGAGATTCTAGAAGAAGAAATTTCAGTATTAATATACTGTGAAACATTTTCTACAAAGAAAAGCATAGATAAAACAAACTGAGACAGAATTTTAAAACTAGTATTAAGCCACTCAACACCTTCACAGATAAATTGAAGCATAGATATTTCATCCTAATTTTAATCTCATCCTTCAACCATTTAGAATCTGAGCCAGTTGTGCCAGACCAGAACATAAGTAATTCCCTTCAAATGGGACACTGAGGAAGACAGTGACATGAAGACTGGGTGTTTTGTGGCCACAGCTACAAACCAGGACTGAAGAATATACTTTTTACTCCAGTAATTTAGATTTACTGTTATATTTGGTAATGAAACTTCTGTACATGTGTATAGATATAGATCTACATATACATGTATATAGATATATATATACCTAGATAAGTTTTATTTCCAACTTAATTTTTTTAATATTAGGAAAATATCATAGATCATCTCAAGCATTAAATAAATTTAAATCAGTGAGTTTGTTATCTCAAGAAAAGTAAAAACTTATTAATGTTTTTAGGAACTAGAAAGTTGAAATTTTTTTTTTTATTTTAAGAGCAAATTATGAATAAAATAATCCAAGAGGGAAAACATGTAATTCACACACATACAAAAGCCAAGGTATGTAAATATTTTCATGTGAGTTCACCTTCTCAAGAATTATGGGAATCACATGATCTCTTGGTGCGTCCAATAACTTTTGTCAAAACAAGTATTCCATCAGAAGATATTTATAAAAGTCTCTGTCCCTCACAGCGTGGCATTTACCACTTGATAACATGGCTTGCCTTTATGTACTAGCATACGTTTCCTGGCACTTGAATATGCAGTCATGACTGATCACAGCCTGTGAGGTAGACACGGTAGAGGAAGCGTCTCCCTTTCAAACCTGAGGAGACTGATTTGGAGAAGAGAAGTAACTGCCCCAAGACTGCATAGGAAGCAAGCCAGTTTCTAATGCCTCTTCTACAACTCTTTCTACTGCAACATAGCAGTTGTCTTTTCTTGTTATGAAGACAGCTTTAAAGCCTGTACAGCACCAGTCACTGGCAAATAAGGAGTCAGACAAATATAAAAACCTTGTGGGCACAAGTCAGTCAAAAAACTGATTCTCCTCAGGGAAATATAATAATTATCCTATTTTTAATAATTAAAATGTGGCTCTAAAATTTCTCCTAGAGAGAAATGAGAACCAATAATACAGCTAAATGTCAATAACCCCACAATACTAGGTTTATCCTTTAAATGCAAGGTGGAGTGCAAAAGCAGACGGGGTGCCACGCACCCAAGACAACTTGATCCATTTCCCGAATCAGCAGCCCTCAAATGCCTCCTTTCCAACTCTTTTTGCAAGGTTCCCCCAGACATGACAACAACTCAGGAAACCCCAAGCCCAACCAACTTGGACGGGATTCCTAGGTCAGACCATGAATCCATTCCTTATTTTCTCTCTGCCATCACAAATTACACAAAAAATGTCTGGTCTCTTTCTGAGACAAGCATAGAACCATTTCCAGGCTACCCAAAATGGCATTCCACATGGTAACTTGAGTGAGGTGAAAGAGATGGCAGAAAAATTATTCATGCCTTAAACAGCAAACCAAAGCCCTCTACCCTGCAATTTGGGCTTTACTTCAGGTCCTCCAGAAAGAGCTGCATTCAGGAGCTTGGGTGGTCCCTTATTGGCAGGAGGAGAGGAAAAATGAAGCAATGCATGAGGCACAGAAGACAAGCCTACGGAACTAAATGCAACTAAGACACTAACACATCAGCAGATATCCACCCTTCTCTGTTGTAATGTGTGCTCTTTTAAATTTAGTGATTTGTTCTTAGGCAGAATAACACATAATATGTTCTTTCATTCTTGAGTTTTCCATTCAGAACACTGTGTTCTAAAGGAGACTGGTGTTCACAATGAAAAATAATTGGTATGGCGTGTGAATAGAAGAAAAATCATTTAAATCTCTTTTCTTCTACTCATACACTAACAGGGTTTAAACAAGTAGCATAAAAAAGTAACAAAACAAGAACAGTCTGTATGCAAAGGAAGAAATAAAAACAGCCAACTGTATTAATAGCCAAAGAAATGCAAATCAAACCAAAAATCAAATAGTATTGTCATCTATCATATTGGCAAAAAATTTAAAATAATTAAAAATATCCATTGTTATTTAGAATGCGAGGAAAGAGATTCTCATTAACTGTAAACTGAGAAAACAGTTCTGAAAAGCAATTTGAAGATTTATCAAAAATATTTAATACACACATGGAGGAACTTCTGTGTCAAAGAATATGATCTGTTTTTACATATTATCCACCGGAAAGTTTGTAAGAGTTTATGTTCCAATCAGAACAGAGAGCTGACTGGTTGAATGTCTACTGTGATTGGTCAGTGCCATGCTGCACTAGTTGTAAAATATTTTGATTATCACCCCTGAATATATGCCAGCACTCATTTGGATGTGTCTCCCCTATTAGTGTGTTTTTCAAAAATTTAAAATGTGGTAAGAGGTAAATGGTATCTCTCTGATTGAATTTTCATTTCTGTAATTGTTGGTAAGATTGAACACGTTCTCATATGTTCATTCAACATCATAATTTTTCTTTTGTAAATTGCCTGTTTATATTATTTGACTTCATTTTTCTCTTGAAAAATTTCTCTCTCGATGATTCATTAGAGCTATTTACATATTAAGGATAGTAACACTTGTTATAGCTGTTTTTCCAAATTGGTCTTCATATTTTATATTTTTTAATACATACAAATTTTTAAAATTTTGTCATGTCAAACTAACTTTTCTTTATAATTTTATATATAAAACATTGAAAATTTTTCTGAAACATATCTATTTCTTCATTACATTTGTTTCTGAATACATATAAAATTTTAAAATTTTTCCTATAGTCAAACATAACTATATCTTCCCTTTTAGAGTCCTACCATTTACTCAGAAAATTTTTCTTCATGCTAAATAAAATAAATACTCACCTAGGTTTAATTTTAAATATTTATCTCTTTGAAACAAGTACAGTTCATTTTGATGCATACATGAGACAAAGACCTTTTAAACAGAAAACAATTTTACTAGTGATTTGTGATTTTATGTTTGTTTTAAAGCAAGTTCTGATATATGTACGAGGGTCTGTTTCCTGGCTTTCTGTTCTGTTCCATCCTTCAGTTCATCTGAACTTTCCTTTAGTCCTTATAATTACATGATTCTAGCTTTCTTAGCCTGTACTATCTGAGATGATATATCCCTGCTCCTTGTCTTCCTTTTCCAGTATTTTTGTCTATACTCACATATTTTTATACCTTCTATACTGTATTAAATACTAAAAATAATAATAAAATAAACTCTGATTTGAGTTGAGAGGAAGGAACATATTTATCATGGTTAGTCCTCCTATCCAGGTCTATGATACACAACTCCACTTACTCAAGTCGTTTAATATGTTTCTAACTTGTAGTTTTCTTCATATTAATCTTACGATGGTCATTTAGATTATTTTCAATTAAATTTTCTAATTTATTCTTGCTTAATACATGTTTTCTTACAACTCCCATTACATTTAGCCATTTCTCTGAACTTCTAAATTTTTTAAAATTTTGTTTATTTACCATAGATTACTTTAAAATGCTGGAGAGCCAATTATACATAAAAACAATAACATTTTATCTACTTGTTTCCAATATTTAAGCTTTATCTTTCTGATTAATATATTGCATTGTCTAGAACTTATAGGAAAATATTAAACAATAACGTTTGATAATAGGTTTGTTTTTCTTATTCCTTATTTTGATGAGAAGTCCCTTTATGTTTTATCAGTAAGCATGAAAGTGGCTACTTGTAAAAGAATATTCTCTCACAGGTTAAAAAAGTATTCTATTTAAAATTTTCTAAGAGTTTTGAATCATGAGTGGATCAGAATTTCATTAAGTAAATTTATTCTTGCCTTTTATTCATGTGGTCATGTAGTCTTTCTCCTGAGACTTTTTGATACAACATATTATGTATTCTAATAAGAAATTAGACTGGTCTCTCAGTTATCTATTGCTGTATAACAAATCATTCAAAACTCAGTAGCTTAAAACAACCACCGTTTCATTTTCTCATGATTCTGTGGGTCTGCAGTGTGGGCTGTGCTCAGCTAGGCAGGTGTTCTGCTGGTCCTGCCTGGGCACGTAGGCAGCTGAAGCCAGCTGAAGTCCTTTGGCTGCCTGACTGAGGCTGGATGGTCAAAGGTGTCATCACTCGGATGGCTGATCGTTGGTGCTGGCCATCGACTGGGCCTGCTTCCATTCGTGCCCTCCTCCAAATCATTTTCCACATTACTACCTTGGTGCTTTTTGTAAAATAAAAACATGACTATGTATTTTTCCTGCTTGAAACCCTTCACTGATCCCCTTAATTAGATTTTAAAGGTCATTCCCCTTAGCATGATATAGAAAACCCTTTATGATCTGGCCTCTGCCTAACTCTCCTTCTCCCTAGAGACGAGAAGACTGATTATAATATTTGTAGAAAAGACGAGGCAGTGTTGGCAGTTCCAGGGGTAGAATGAACAGCACTACATGGTTTACACAAGTCTCCCACCATAAAGTGATGATATAATTTACCATCCCAACCAGGACACTTTTGAAAGTGAAAGAGGGCTCATAATCCTTAATATTCATGCCAGAATAACAAGCATGAACCAGTACAGCCCTGACAAAGCAAGGACCAACCCAGCTCCTCCCCACATTTACCCGTATCTTCACTTCCATCCCATACCCTGCCTAACAACGTACGATTGCAGCTCAGAACATACACTGCTCCTTCATGCCGCCAACGCCTTTGTACAAATCTTCCCTTTTCTTGGAATGTCCTTTCTCTTTTTCCAACTACAGTCTTCTATTTTCTCATCAAAATCTAAGTCCTAAATAGTTTCCTCTCAGAAACCTATTCTGAGTCCTCATATTGAGTTAACCACCTTTTTTTATTGCAGTATAACTGACATACAATATTATATTATTTTCAGGTGCACAATATAGTGATTTGATATTTTTATGCATTACGAAATGATCACCATAGTATATCTAGTTACCATATGTCACCACACAAAGTTATTATAGTATTATTGACTATATTGCCTATGCTGTACATTACACCCCTGTGACTTATTTATTTTATGACTGGAATTTTGTACCTCTTAATCCCTTTCACCTGTTTCTACTATCCCCCTTCTCCTTTCCCTCTGGCAACCACCAATTTATTCTTTGTATCTATGAGTCTGCTTCTGTTTTTTGTTTGTTCATTTGTTTTGTTCTTTAGATTCCACACATAAGTGAAATCATATAGTGTTTGCTTTTCTCTGACTTAGCTTAGGACCCTCCAGGTCCATCTAAGTTGTTGCAAATGGCAAGATTTCATTCTTTTTTATGGCCAAGTAGTATTACATTGTGTATATATACCACATCATCTTTATCCATTCCTCTATCAATGGAGACAAGATGCTCAGCATCACTAATTATCAGGGAAATGCAAATCAAATCCACAATGAGATGTCACCTTACACCTGTCAGAATGTGTATTATCAACAGACAAGAAATAATAAGTGCTGGCAAGGGAGAAAATGGAACCTTTGTGTGCTGTTGGTGGGAATGTAAATTGGTTCAGCCACTATGGAAAACAGTATACAGGTTTCAAAAAAAATTAAAAATAGAACTACTGGGGCCTGCCTGGTGGTGTAACGGTTAAGTTTGCGTGCTCTGCTTCAGTGGTGAGAGGTTCACAGTTTCAGATCCTGGGCACAGACTAACGCACCGCTTATCAAGCCATGCTGTGGCAGCGTCCCATATAAAGTAGAGGAAGATGGGCACGGATGTTAGCCCAGGGCCAGTCTTCCTCAGCAAAAAGAGAAGGATTAGCAAGAGATGTTAGCTCAGGGCTAATCTTCCTCACACACACACAAAAATAGAACTACTGTATGATCCATCAATTCCACTTCTGGGTATATATCTGAAGAACACGAGAACACTAATTCAAAAAGACATATGCACTCTTATGTTCATTGTGACCACCTTTTCTTTATGTTATCTTTATTCCTTGTATATAATTAATGCAGGTAATTGGGACCTGAATACATATTTCTTGTATCCTTTTATGGAAAACTGAGAATTTCTCTTTACACTTCCCTGTTCCATTAGAGTGTAGCAAATATAACTTGTAGGTTTTGGGAAAAGTATGACATAATTGTTTATCCTTTGGATGTGACAAACTGGTGAATGAGCTAAATAAGGGAACCACAACTAATGACTACTACCTGCCCAAATAAAGGGGTTATGGTCTTAGATATTGAAACAACTTCAGAAATCTTTAGATTTGGTTTTGTTGTCCATGCTCTTTTTCTTTTTTTTTTTTGTAAGGAGATCAGCACTGTGCTAACATCTGCCAATCCTCCTCTTTTTTTGCTGAGGAAGACTGGCCCTTGGCTAACATTCGTGCGCATCTTCCTCCACTTTATACGAGACACCGCCACAGCATGGCTTGCCAAGCAGTGTGTCGGTGCGCGTGGCCAGGATACGAACCGGCGAAACCCAGGCCACCGAAGTAGAGCGCGTGCACTTAACCGCTGCGCCACCGGGCCAGACCTCCATGCTCTTTTTAAAGAAGATTTCTCTTTTTAATTATTTTGTCTTTGGCTCAGACGAACAACAGTTTGGAGCTACTGCACACATGTCAGCTAACAAGGGAAGCAGACATCTGGCCCAGGACTGTGCAGGAGCAAGTCAAAACGGGAAGGTAAAACTCACTCCACTTAATTCACAAAGTTAGACGTCCACGTGGAAGATCAAGGGCTATCTTCTCAGTCTGCAACTTCAGCCTTTTCCTCAAATAGCAAGATGTGAATTCTCGCACTTCAAGATTTGTATATTGCCTGGCTCAGGATAGAAAAATAACCAGATGATAGTTTCATAGCATAATACCCATTGCCAGCTACTAATTAAAAATTAACTCAGGGCAAATTCGTATCAGCTATCTGGAAGAAAACTGCTTTTGTTTTCTCTTAAATCATCCTTGAGAACAAGCTACTCTCATGAAAATGAAAAATCAGTTGGAAAAGATTAATAAATGTTAATAAAACTTGAAAAAGTATTAGAGTATAGAAAAATTGCATGGGAAAGTTTTTGCTCTGTAAAACAGCTTGAAACGCTTGCCCCTTAAAACTCCATGGATGATTTCCATATTCACATCTCTATATGTCGTGCTAGAAAAGGATGAAAGGGAGGAAGAAAAGGAATGCAAGTGCCTGGGGAGGAACAGAAAAGCCTAACGTGCTTCAGGGATTCAGGTTTTACATCATACATATTTAAGATTTTAACTCACTCCAAAGATAGATCATCACGTCTTCCCCTTAATTACATATATATGCTATTGTGGAAAGACTTGCAGAATTAAACTTAGGGTTGCTTTTCAGTATTCCTTCAGTATATTTGACAAATCCACAACTGATGTAAGATTTCATTTGGAAATGCTTCTAAAAGAAATGCCACATTTTCCATCCATTCGCTGATTTCTAGCTACTTACACTTGTGCCTTAATTTCTTAATAACAGCTCAAACAATAAAGACTACAATACTTTACAGTGGAAATAATGGTTGGAGAATCAAAAATTGCTAAATAATAGAACTGACTTTCATGTTTATGTAAGGACTTTCCATGGAGTGACGATTTTTAAATTAAGTTCTCATCTCCTCTATTATAAGATTTTCTTGGGAGAATACAGTTGGAAAATTGGCCTCATGATTAAACTCAGTTCTTTGCTGCAGCATGCTGCAATTATTAGGGCTCGTAAAATCCTTTTGCAAATTTGTGAGGAGGGATTACATTATCTCCATTGGAGTTTATGTGTCCAAAGACAGTAGATAGACACACTGAACTCATACAACTGTAGAGTTCAGCGGAATTAGCTATTTAACTGCTATCGCTAACAATGCAATAGCACAAGACTTCTATTTTCAATATTATCTTAAGAGCAATACTAGAAACCAACTTTCAGATAATCTATGTAAATAAAAATATTCTTTTAAAAATTAATAGAAAATGATTTTTTTTCTTATTATGATCCATATTCCAGATATAAACTACTTTGGTAAAGTCTATGTCTATTAAAAGAAGTGAGATTATTTTTATGTTTCTAAACATTGTTCTATATGTGAGCCGGCCCGGTGGCACAAGCGGTTTAGTATGCGTGCTCCACTGTGGCGGCCTAGGGTTCGCCGGTTCGGATCCCGGGCCCGTGCCAACGCAACACTTGTCAAGCCATGCTGTGGTGGCGTCCCATATAAAGTGGAGGAAGATGGGCATGGATGTTAGCCCAGGGCCAGTCTTCCTCAGCAAAAAGAGGAGAATTGGCAGATGTTAGCTCAGGGTCGATCTTCCTCACAAAAAAAATTAAAAAAAAAACAAAACCATTATTATATTTGGATTTTACATAGTCTAATATATGGATTATTGACTAAACTTTTCATTTGTAATCCAAATATTTTTTATTGTGTAGTCATAGCGTAAATTTTGATTATTAATTTTTAGCACATTGGAGAACAAGGAAGAAAAGATTTTGAAAAATGAAAACAAATCAACTTTTGCAATTGAAATGTTGCATAAATCATTCAACTCCTTTAGAATTTATTTAATGTATTCATTTCTCATTCTTTTACTAAAAAAAATAATAAAGAAGATATTTGGAATTTAAGAAAACTAAATTAAGAAATAAAATTTGAAAATAGATTAAGAGATAAAGATACTAACCATGGTAACCAGTACTTTCAACAAGGCAAGATAAGACATAAAACCTGTCTCTTAACCTCAAGGAACCAAGTGTAGCGGAAATCAACTTCTTTTCTTCTCGTGGACACCCGGCTAGAGGATGTTTCCCACTCACCATTGTACCTAGAGCAGTCATATAACTTCCAACGAGCTAGAAAGAGGCTGTTTTTCAAATGACCACATGAGAGGTACTCCACAGCCAGAAACAACAACATTGGCTTTTGTGTGAGTCAAAAATAACTCTTAGTGTGTTAAGCCACTGAGATTTTGGAGTTTGTTTACCACAACATCTAACATTGCTTACCATAACCGATTCAATAAGGCAGAAAGAAACTTTAAAGTTAAGAATTTTACTTCAGTACACAAACACACATACACACACACACACAAATGACAGCAGGCAAAGCTGGAGAAGTCTGAATCAGCTCTGTGGGTTGGACAATGTGGAGTTCTTGGTATCCCTATCCTCCTGTGGTTACACAAGGTGTTACCTTAGAGGTAGCCAGGGGAAGAGCGCAGGGGCCTTCCTGCACATTTATTTGCAACTTCCTGTATATATATAATTATTTCAAAGCAATAAAACGTTTAAAATTTTTCTTTGATTAGAGAGGAAAAATTATATCAAATATTCAGGGAACACTAATTTTGATTATTCTTAATTGTTCACTATACAGGTAAAAATGAGGTATTTATATCACGGAAAAGTGTATACAACATAGAAAACGCCAAAATGGAAATCATATGTCTAATTCTTATCGTACCTCTTCATAAAAACTGGAAGACAATAAAAGTTGAAGTATTATTTGGTGAAGATGATTTTATGATGATCTAATATGATATGGTCCAAAAGTATGAAATTCTATTTGGTCAGCTATGAAAAACTAGATTGTAAACAAATAAAGGAAGAGATAACAGGCCAGCAATTTTCAAACATTTTTCATTTTGATTCATGCCAGATAACACTCACAAGCACGACACACTCCTGTATGTATCAGAGGCAGCTCTCCTGGACCACTCAAGAAAGATGGTGGGATGCAAGGGCATAAGAACAGCATAATCATTAGGTCAACCTTGACTTTGCTCTGATTTACTTTTTTTTTTTTTTTTTTTTTTTATTTATTTATTTATTTATTTTTTCCCCCAAAGCCCCAGTAGATAGTTGTGTGTCATAGCTGCACATCCTTCTAGTTGCTGTATGTGGGACGCGGCCCCAGCATGGCCGGAGAAGCAGCGCGTCGGTGCGTGCCCGGGATCCGAACCCGGGCCGCCAGCAGTGGAGCGCGCTCACTCAACCACCAAGCCACGGGGCCGGCCCTGATTTACCTTTTAACATAAATTACATATCAATCTCAGAACTTTCTGATTGTTAACTAATAAGTAGTAACACACTGGAGAAACTTTTTTTTTTTCTTGCTGTTGTTAGAAAGAATTTGTTAGAATGAGTTTGCGGGTCTGTCGGAGAAAGCCAAGACCAGTATCCTGAGGCTTTCTGACAAATAAGCAAATTCGTGTCATTCTGCCTCTACAGCTAGATGTCTCTACCACCTCCTCAAGGAGTGGCTTCTACGTGGCATCTGCCTGGTCGGGAGACATAACGCCCCTGACGGCTGCAGCGAGAGCTCCTCACGCGGACTTCAGGGAGGGTGGGACGGCTCTCAGCCTCGGACCCCAGAGAAGCAAGACCCCACAAGGTGAGGCATTCTTATTACAGGAAAAGGATTCAAAGAATGGGGCAGCCAGAAAGAGTGACAAATATCTGCGGCACAGAACATGAAGAGATTTAACGTAAAAAACGAGACGCTGTAACTTTGCAGTAGAGAATCCTGGCAAATGCTGCCCAGCCAGGCGGCGAGGGTCACCTCAGCCCCAGGGATAAGTCGTGTTGAGAGCATGCACCCCCGCACACACCAACATGACGTGAGGAGAGCCGAAATTCATCTCTGCGGTCACCCTCCCAAAATGCAGAGCCCCACTTGAACCGTGAGGAAAGCGTCAGATAAGCCCAAGGTGAGAGACAAAATGGCTGAACAGCGCTCGTCAAAGCAGCCAGAATCATCAAAAATAAACAAAGAGCGAGAATCTGTCATAAAGCAGAGGAGGCTAAAGAGACATGATAACTAAATATAATATTCTCGATTGGATCCTGGAATATAAAAGACATTAGGGAAAAACCAGTGAAATCTGAATAAAATGTGGATCGCTTCTTGGCCTTTTGGTGAAGATCAAGTGTGAATAAAACGTGGAGTTTGGTTAAGAGTAATTACCAATGCTGGCTCCTGATCACCAACGCAGCACATGTACGCTGGGAATGGAACGGGTCAGTGATAGGGGACGCCAGGGCAGTGAAAGCATATGGGGTCTCTGTCCCATCTTCCCAATTTTTCTGTCAACATAAACTATTCTAAAACAAAAAGTTCATTTAAAAAAATAGTACTTTTGCCCCAGCTGGCTAATGTTCTGACGGACACTGGTGTGAAATGTCCCCCAGTTCTCTCCCTGCCTTGCAGGTAGAACAGTAATGACTGGTACAGCACTTCACAACAGCAGTTCTGCTCTCAAGTCTCAGTATTAGATACCATTGTCACTTGTCGCTTCTTTTCATTTTAACCAAGGTTGATTCAAAGTATTTAAGGGTTATAATTTTCTATTTCTACAGCATCTCACAAATAACCACAAGCAACCATAGCTAACAATTTCCTTAGATTACCAGATCTGGAAAACATCTCTTTGCTGAGGTTCTATCTGGGTAGCAGTGATTCAAAATTACATATTCTGATAGGGACTGGGGCTGGGAATGTTTTTATCCTTATTTGAAGACAGGATTTAGCATGTGATTATGAAGATTAAGGAGCTTAATCAGTTATTCTCATTGAATGAAAGGCATCTCTTCTCCATATGGAAGTGAGCTGTGGGGGATTTACCTCAGGAATTTAATAAACCATTATAAAATTTGTTCTGAACATTTTCAAAAAAATTATTATTTATAAAACTGATGTTTGACCAAAATATGCTAGGTCTAACACTTTAATTAAAGTCAAATTCATATTCAAGAACATACCTGTGTGTCTGAATTCTCAGCCACTGAGGAGAAACCATATTAAAAAGTGTGATTTAAATTTGGTGGGCTGCTGACCTCACCAGAATTTCAAAAGAGAAGGAATTCTAAACTTTTTGGGCAGGATATGGGTTTTGCGGGAAGGTTTTAAGCAACCCTGTGTTCACAGGCATGCAGTAATCACTCTGTCTACCCAAAATGTTATCGTATCTCTCTGCCAAAATTCGAATGCTAGTTCTGATGTTTATAATAAATAAAAGGGATTTAGTTATAATTTCTGGTGATACAGGCTGTTCTTTGAAGGACTCTCACCAAAGACACTTTTTCATGAAAACAATTATTAAAAGCAGCAGAATTAGTTTTATGGGAATATACACTTATGGGACATTGTAGGAGAGGTATTTTTATATCTTGATGTAAATAATATTTAAGGAATGCACTTTTTAAAACTCTATTAATAAGAGTAATTCAGTACTTTATCTGAAGTAGATCTCTGCCAATGGTTCTTTCAAGTGAAAGCTACTGAACCGAGACTCAGAAAGGAGCATAGGGATTTTTAGACTGTGCTGCTGCCTTAAGAATGGATGGAGCCATAGACTGTGGACAGCTCTAGAACAGAACTTGATAAACAACGTTTCGTACAAAAAGTTCCATGCGGAGACAGCTGATTAACGTAAGTCAACCTCCTCTGCAGAGCCACATATGCCCATTGCTTTGTGCTTTCTCGTAGCATTTATTTTCCAGGCTGTTGGTCATAGCTGGGTGATCGCCATTTCTGTCTTTCTGTCATTTGGGAGCATTTCGCCTCACCACTGAAGTAAGTAAGATTCCTTCTCTGTGCTACTTCTCTTTCTTGCCCTACTCTTAGTTGGACGATAGAGGGTTACGCATAATTACCCCAGAGAACTTTTCATAGTATACACAATTGAAAAGTACACTGATTTGAAACATCTCCACACAGTACAGTGGTGTGCCTACAGGCGGACATGCGATCATTCATGTTCTGACTGGTGTGGCTGCAAAGCAAGCATAGCCAAAATGGGTGCTGCCTATCTGCCTACAACAGGATAGAATCTTCCTATAAATGGAGTTTGCTTCTAAATTACCTTTGTGTCTCCAAAATCACCAAATGCAATTTCTTACACTATTAAAAGTAGAATATATATTTGTTGATGAATAAATGGTTGGGAAATTATTGCAATTGTAGAACATTGCATTTGTTTAGTACTGTTCTTACTTTTTTAGCCAGGACTGACTCTGCACACAGGCAAATGATGGCCAACTATGCAGCATAATTTAGGGAGCAAATATTATTTGATAGAGAGTAAAGTTTTAAGAATCTAGTCCTTTACTATTAATCCAGCAGCATAAATTATATATCGATATCTGTATCTGCTAGACTTTTAGCTCCCTTAGAAAGAAAGAAGTGACTTACTTCCTGAGTAAATGTGACATATATCCAAATAGTTTTGATGGAGAAATAGTGATAATGGGCAAGAAATAACCTGAGAGTGATAGACTTAAAGATAAGTCCCCAATAAGATTTAGGGTTTTTAGCAATGGCTGAAAAGTAAGAGGGCATGATATACATGAAAATGGGGGACTATTAACAGATAATGAGTTCTCTTGTGAGAAAAACTGCCAAATTCATTATTTAAAGCTCATCATATTTGTGATTTCATGGCAAATATAAACATGATTTCTAGCAAGTCATATCTTATGCTTTGCTCTCACATAAATTTTATAGCTATTCTTTGGCTTACAGAAGATCTCAATCTTCTCTTTTTAGCTTCAGCTTTTCATTTAGAGTTCCCTCATCTCAAAAAGAGTTGTGAAACATGCTGATGGGTTCCACTACCAAGATTGTTATAGTGGCAGATTTAGTGGTTTAGGTATCAATGGCTGTGGGTAAACTGTTATCACTCTGCTCCACATTTCTTCCTACTGCAGGACTTGGGCTAAAGACAGCACACAGAATGGGAGAAAACTTTTGATAAGGGACTCATCTAGAATATATAAAGAACTCCTATAACTCAATAATAATAAGAGAATAACCCTATTAAGAAATGGGCAAAGGATCTGAATAGACATTTCTCCAAAGAAGATAAAAAATGATCAATAGAAAATGAAAGGATGATTAATATCATTATTTATCAGGGAAATGCAAATCAAATGCACAATGAAATAGCTCTTCACATCCACTAGAATGGTTATAATCAAAAAGACAGACAATAACAAGTGTTGGTGAAAATGTAGAGAAATTGGGATCCTTATATATTACTGGTAAGAATGCAAAATGGTGCAGCTGCTTTGGACAACAGTCTGGCTGCTCCTCAAAATGTTAAGCATAGAGTTGCCGTATGACCGAGCAATTCCGCTCCTAGGTGTATATCCAAAAGAAACGAAAACATGTCCACACAAAAACTTGTAAACAAATATTGATAGCAATGTTATTGATAATAGCCAAAAAATAGAAACAACTCAAATGTCCATCAACTCGTGCATGGGTAAATCAAATGTATTATATCCATGTAATGAAATATTATGCAGGAATAAAAAGCAATGAACCACTCATACATGCTAAAACATGAGCGAACCTTGAAAACAATATGCTAAATGAAAAAGGCCAGTCACAAAGGACCATCTATTGCATGATTCAATTTACGTAAAATGTCCAGAATAGGCAAATACATAGAGACAGAACGTAGATTGGTGGTTGCCTCGAGCTGGAGATGGAGGGAGCAGGCTGGAGGGAAATATGGAGTGACTGCTAATGGGTACAGGGTTTCTTTTTGGATGACGGAACTGTTTTAAAATTGATTTGGGTGATGGTTGCACAACTCTGGGAATATATTAAAAATTACTGAGTTGTACATTTTAAATAGGTGAATTATATGCTATGTGAATTATATCTCAGTAAAACTATTATTAAAAATATATAATATGGGCAATTTAACTCAAACTTTTACAGCATCTATGTGAACAAAGGGAAAGAACAGCTGCGGGAGCTGGTCAAGCAAAAGCTTTATCGTGTTGTCAGTGGACTATTGCTAACCCACGCTGCCGGGAAATCAGACGAGAGCGAGGTAGAGAAAGAAGGGGACTTCAAAAGACACCGAAGTCTTATCTGCATATTTGAATAGTTGTCTGAAGATAACTTGCTTAAAACTCAATAAATGGATAAAGAACATCCTACTAACATCAAAGTGGATCTAGAGAACATCGTTTCTCATATGAATCTTTCATTCCACAAATACAAAGTGACTTCACAAGTTGAACAGGACAATCTCACTTTCAGAATCTTTGGCACAAAAATTGACTGAAGAAATCTGGGAATCTCATTTAAACAAAAAATTATAAAGAAAATGGGAATTTTCTACCTTGTCAAAACAAAAACGGTCTTTTAGGGATATTTTATTGATTAAAGGACTTCATCTCAATATCAACACGTTCCAACCTTAATAGATATAATAATCTTCATACATCCATTGATCAAGAAGGCTTGGGCAGGCAGAGAGGTGTGGACCTGTATAAAAAACCTGGAGAATGAACCTTGAAGGAGGGCAGGGGCATACTATCTCTACTTCTGTTCAAAGGCGAGCTGCCTCCTACTTCACTAAGACCAGAGATATCCACTCTGCATAATTTACTGTAACTATAAATCCTCAGTGTTGGTGTGTGTGTGTGTTTGCTTGTGAATGAAATCTCATAATTAATGAATATATTAAAAATAATTATTTCTAGTTCTTTATTTCTAGATATTATTTCCTAAGCTTTCCTCCCTTAAGTTCTCCAATTTGTATAAATAACATTCCCCTCTTCATTTGAAAATAAGCCTCATATGTTTTTAAATATTAAACTTAATATTTATATGTTTAAATTTATAATATAATATAATTTTAAATTTATAATATAATATATTATAAATATTTATAATATAACATAATATATTATAAATATTTATAATTTTAAATTTAATATTTATAATAAATATATATATCAGAATTTTATATATAAAGAAGACCATCCAAGCTATTTCATACATCTTGTCATGGGAACTTGCAGCAGAACTTCATCATCAATATAAGATTACCTAGTTAGAAGATATAATTCACTGAGATATGTACCTTAGACACACTTGTTTAAAATAATTTTGGAAAACGTGGTGTGTCCTTGAAAGTGTCAAAAGACAGAAATCACTGACAATAGGCCTTTCTACTAAGGAAAAGCTAAATTCTGAGCTTATTCTCAAAATTGTGTTCAAATTTCACCTTCATTCCCAAAAGGCCATTGGACACATATAAAGGCTCACCCATAATTAGTTGACCTTAAGAGCAATTAAGTCACAGTCCTCTCACAGAAACAGTTTATGTCGTCTTTGGCAGTTGATAGTTCTGATGAAACATTGCCATTTCAGAAGTCTGTATTACATATTTTTCTTATGGAGTGATAAACATATCCTCATCACATTTCATCTTAGATTTGTAACACATCATTGATGATTATAAGCCTTTGCTTGTGGTTTGAGAGTTGCTCTGGCACTATGAACCTGATCTGGGATCATTCTTCAAGTTTAGTTTAAATGACCCAATATGAATGGTTTACCTTATTAGGCAGAAATGACTAAAAATGTATTCAACCTCAGCATACCAAATGAATGAAGTTAGCCCATTAACTTGCATATAGAAATGTCTTTTTTTGAAAGAAGAGCGAAAGAGCACAGTTCTTTTTGAACACATAGTTTGAATCTTGAGTAGGTTATCATCTAATGTTAATATTTAATTAATTCTGTGAGCACATTTTAAAGGAGAAAAGAGCATAAAAGTTTAGAAATGTTTCTTAAGATAAGAGTCTCTCTCAAAGAGACAGATTTCGGTGTGTAAGATCCTATACACTAAGGTCTGCAGCTTACCGAAAGCAAGGTACCAGGTAGCTGGAAATCTGGATGACAATAGTATAATTCTCCAACTTTTGAATGAAAATTTAAAAATAAATTTGTATAATAGAATATAACATACCCCCGTATAGCTAATTAAGCATTCTCAAATTATCTGAGAACCATATCATATTAAACACAAGCAATGTAAGGAATCAAGTCAAACCTATATCATAATACCGTACTAGAATCTTTGCAGCTGAATTAAGAGATCAGTGAGAACAGTACGCATGTCTGTCTTAGTCAGTAGTAAGGTAAATATTCTGAATGAATAAATATAAGAGCTTGGGCTGTGCAAGATAAAATATAACAGATAAATACAAATCTGAGAACCTAAAATCTTACCTCCTTCTAAATTTAATAAAAAAGACAAATTAGCAATTTGTGCAAATATAGTCTATATATATCCAAGATAAAATTTTGATGTTCTTAAGCATGAAGTTTTACAGTCTCCATGTTCCTTCTAATTGGAGTCTGACTGAAATAAGGAGCAAACCAACACCATCCCACACACACAAACACTCACATGTGCACCAAAACACACATACCTCTTAAGATTACCATATGTTGACCTGGCTTTCATTGATGCCTTCAGAACGCCCCAAGTAGAAAGCGAAGTAATTCCCGGTATAACAAGTTTTAAATTCATGATCAGGAGGACCCAATTATACAGACTCTACTGACAATGAACTTGGAGCAACTTCATAAGTAGCTACATAGGATAAAAGTTGTCTTTCACTGCACACTATGTAAGAGCATGGAAGTATATTTCACATAACCAACAGTGTGAAAAACAAAGTTTGATACAGCAAACAAAATCCGCCATGAACGCACGGTGTTTGAGGCCATGCTGAATGGTCCGCATAAAGATTGGTAGGATATGAATAATGCAAGAAGAGAAATCTGTATAGCACTCAAGAACGGACAATGGTTTGACAAACTAAGAGATTTGCATGAATTTCTTGTGTGAAAAACTTGGAAATAAATATAGATGCTCAATTTTGATGTCATTGAATAGTAAACAGTACAAATTTTTCCCTCAAAAAAGAATCTAATGATTTCAATTAATTATAACTCTTATAGATGTCCTAATTAAATAAACACATTTTGTTGTTCTAGATAGATATCAGAAAGAAAATATCACCCCGGGCAATTGCAGTCAAGATTCTGATTCCCAGAGAGAGGAAGCCAGAGAGGAGCACCCCTAACAGGATGGCACCTTCTTCAGGCTTCTTTCTGACTACGGACAAGGAGATCCCTGGAACAATAATAAAGTAAGAGTCATAATTTTTTTGAATTCTGATAAGGGCTGGACACTATTCTAAAGATTACATATTAATTCATTTAAGTAACAACCCCATGAGTAAAGGTGTTATTATTAGCCTCAGTTTATAGAAGATACTGAGACACAGAATGGTTACAAAGCAGTGAAAAGGAGGATGTCTTAATCCAATCTATGAATGAAAGGAAGTTTCTTTCCTAAGAAGTTTAGCTTCTAGTTTCCTACAATGGTTAGGGAAAGTGCGTAGTATTATTTGCACTTTTATATGTGCAAATAAGGTGAATCAATTGCAATGGTGACTTGGCATTCTCAGACAGAATTTCTATCATTCCATACTCATGTGATTGCTATAAGCTATTAAATATGAGAGATTCTGATTAAGAGATGTGGCTATGCTAGCAATTAATTCTAGAATTATAACCTCTGATGAGATATTACAAATGAGTTTGTAACAATTTAAATTTCTACATCTAACCTTTACTCTATCTTTAACATTCCACTGGCTCACTGGCTTAGCATCATTTAAAAGCTGTTTAAATTTAAAAACTTATCATAGAATGTATAGTGCAGTTCTTCAAGCCTGGCAGTGCGTCAGAATCAGGCTGGGAGTGTGTAACACCCAAGATGAAATAAATCAAAGTGTCTGAAGGAAGAGCCCCAGAAATTTACATTTTTAACAAACTCCTTGGGTCCTTCATAGGCGTCTTAGGTTTGTGGACCAATGATCATGTACTAGTCCTAGACTGACCTGGCTGTCTGACACTACGTACATCAAACTTTGGAAGGGCCCTTAAAGAGGTGGTAAAAACATTTTTAAAAAACCAAAAAAAATTTCTAGAACGACTGTCAATGAAAGAAGTCCAAATAAATCTTTCAATTCAGCCTAGGCTTGGACCCAAAATCTGAATATTGTAAAATGAAATATGTTGGTGTCCAGATGTGCAAAGTCACACACGCAGAAACATGTTAAGACTGCAGTCAAAACAAACTTTAAAAAGAGACTCAAACTGGTTTAAAATCAACATTTATTAGACAGAAATTATTTAAATGCCAAAATCATGGATCTAACAGCTGGAACAAACTTCAGGACATGATTGTCAGAGATCATAAAGAAAGAGAAGTTTTATACAGATATATAAATAGCTATCTTCAAAATACTGAATATTTTAAGTTTACCTGAAAAACTCATTTCTGTCCAAAGATGCCAAGAAGCCCATTATACTGTATATTGTGTATAGTGCACAAATATACGTATGCTATGGAAGGAAAAAATAACGTACTTTTTAAGTAGTGAGAAGATTTCCTAACCACTTATAATTCATAATTCTGTAGACTAAAAAAATTTTTAAACATCTTCTAAGTAGCGTTTTTCACAGAGTATATTTCTTTCCCAAAAGAGGTCCGTGGTGAACTAAGTCTGGAAATCACCACTTGCTATTTACCCTCTATTGGATATTTATAATATAAATTAGTATATTAAAGTCTCTGAGAAGTCTTGCCATAATCTGTTCAATTTTATTTAATTCAGTGTTTCCCAAACTTATTTCACTACAGACTCCTTTTTAAAAATTGTAAACATCTATTATGCCACATGGAGCATGCTCTGGATAACACTGCAGTAAACAAATTTGGAAATATAATTTTATGGGGAAATGGCTTTTCACCAAGAAAACAACTTCACAAACAGAGTAAAAGGAGTAGTCTTAAAGATTTTTAAAATACTCTAATTGTTTAGACAAATTAAGATAAAGATACTCAGCAAGTTGTGCCTTTTTAAGAGAGGCAAATATTTTACTTTATCTTTTCATTTAGTAGTAGTAGTTTGGTAGTTTTTCTACCAAAACATAGCAATTTATATAATTACACTTTATTTGAATTCTCCTTTTTTAAAAATCTTTGGATATGGCTGCATATACGTGACCACAGCACAACTAGTCAATTCCTAAATATAGCAGAATGTATAACAAGCTAGTTGGGAAACGTAGACTAAGCAAATGGTTGTAACAGAATCTTCATTTTTAACTACTAATTTTTGCTTCATGTAGGAAAAAAGAAACAAATGTAAACTCAAAGGCTATGTTTACACGGCATGAAAATAAATTTTGAACCATCAGTCAAAATTTAAGATGCATTGCAATATGTTTACATTTATGTAAATAAAGTCTATATATTTTTTAACTAAATTTTGTAATATACCAATACATAAGAAAAATATACTTTTAAAATGACAGGAATTTTGGAGACAGTTTGTTTCATGCTCCTCTTATCACTTTTAAGATAAAAAATTGTCCAAAGTGATAAAGAATCTTAACCAATGTCATACAGGGCTAAAACCCTCCCTGGCAATATTCACTTCTATTTTCCAATGTAATTCAGTTCATTCAACATTTATTGAGCACTTAATATGAATCAGGCTTATCCAATTCCAATTATAAATAACAAGCTACCGAGACTGTGGGATGTTGCAATCACTCAGAAACCCTATCCCAAAGGAAATAGAGGAAACTTAGGACAGAATTCTGTTCAGAAACCCTGAAATCACTCAGAAAATACGGTTGTAAAAGGGTATCCTGGAAAATGGGCCCCCAAATGTGAAGTGTTTACAAATTTAAAACAGGTTTCTTCTCAGAAGCAAAAAATTCCCTCAGAAGAATTCCACCAGCAGTTCTCTGAAATGGCCACTTCGCGTCTGCGGAGCCTGCAGAGATTTGGGATCACACTAATAACATGCTTTGAAACCTGAGAATGAAGTAGAAAACTCTCTTCTCTTTCCTTTCCTCCATTAGTGAGGAAATTTCAGTAAAAAGTTATGAAAGATGACAAAATTAGGGGCTTGGGTCTTTGAAAGCTAAAATTAGAGTTTTGCTAAACACTGGCCCTCTGAGGATACGAGGCCACAAGTGGCGCTCTGGCTGAGCGTCCTGTTTAGACAGCCGGTGTTTACAGGGATTCCGAACTCCAGGGGGCTTGAGAAGGGGCAATGGTGTTCAGCCCATGGGATGCAGAAGTTCACCCAGTTCCAGCTGGATGTATTGTTTGGCCACAAGGAAAACCCCAATGCATGGCTATTACCCATTGGTTTCACTATGGGGAAAAACAAACTTTAAATCTTTGGGGATCAAAACATAAAACATACACACTTAAAACACTCTCATTCTTTCCCATACTCAACGCTTCTTTTGTGCCACTTCTAGATATTTGATGCCCAAGATTTCCATTATTTAGATTTTATTGAAGGATATACACACATATACATATGGATATATGAATATGTATATTTTCGTAATGGTGATGAGCAGAAATTTTACAGTACTGCTCTCTGTTATATTTAAAGATGCCCCCCCTTTCCAAACAATATTGCTACATCCCAGGGTGTGTATCTAACTATAAAGATGTGTAGTACATTTATTTTGTGTGTATAAAAACATTTATTTTACCATTTTAGAGCCTGCCGTTGTGTGTGGTTCATTTCTCTTTGCCTTGTAAGCTGACAGTTGTATTAGAAAGAGCACAATTCTAGGCACAAATGAAGTCCACTGGGGCTTGGTCATGAAAGATCCAGAGAGTAGACATGGGTAGAGAATGCCAAGATGGATCCCAAGGCCTCCGTGTCTAATCAAAGCGGGAAGCAGACCAAACTTTTCCGAAAGTCAAAAAGGTTAGCAGTGAGCGGAGCAGCTGACAGAAGCCACTGAAGCGGGGCTGTTGCTTCCCCTTTAGTGGTGCTCTTACTTTGCGTGGCCAGAATTGGTTCTGCATGCAGGCGAGTGAGTGGCCATCTATGCAGCCCTAGAATAAATAATTATGTTTAGCAAGGTCATAATTAAAAATTCAATAAAAAAATCAACACTATTTCTATACACTATAATGAAAAATTGGAAATCAATGTTTAAAAATAACAGTATCATTTATAGTAGCAACAAAAAAATGAAATAATTATGGATAAATTTAATAAAACACATGGGAAATCTATACCCTGAAAATGACAAAACATTGCTGAGAAATTAAAGACCTAAATAAATCAGGGGATACCCCATGCTCAAGATTGGAAAACTCAAAAATTACAGGATGTCAAGTTTTCCCATATTGATTGATAGACTCATCAAAATCTTAATAAAAATTCCAGGAGTGTTTTTGTTGAAATTTACAAGCTGATTCTCAGAATTTATATGGAAATGTAAAGGACCTAGAATAGCTGAAACAATTTTGGCAAAGCAGAAAAAAGTTAGAAATGTACATTACCTGATTTCAAGTCTCATTGTAGAGCTATAATTACCAAAACAATGTGGTTTTGGCATAGGATTAGGCATACATCAATGGAAAAGAATTGAAAGTCTAGAAATATTCTACACATATACAGTCAGTTGATTTTTGATAAAGGAACAAACACAGTTCAATGGGGGAAAAGACAGTCTTTTCAACAAATGGTTCTGATACAATGTCCACGTGTCAAAAAAGAAAAAAAGAACTGAGCCCTTATATCACACCAGTATTACCGACCCACCTCTACTCAGTGTTCTAGATCCAGTGATGCTGACCCATCCTACAGAGGCTGCTTAGATAAGGCGGCTGTGAGGATTCAATGTTTGACTTTGGGCAGGTCACCTCATATATCACCATTGGTCATATGAGGGACAGGACAATTTCTACTCTCCTATTTCCACTACTGGTGTAAAGAAAAAAATGTATAATGAGCTACAAAAGACAAAGTTTTTATCTATTATAGACTTTTACATTACATATGCTATATTTATATACACTTATATGTTAGAACTTTGAAAAAGTTAGTGTAAGGTAGATGTGAGACTTGTTACGACAATCAAAGATGATCAAAAGGGAGATTGCGGGGCCGGCCCAGTGGCATAGTGGTTGAGTTCGTGCACTCCACTTCGGTGGCCTGGGGTTGGCAGGTTCAGATCCCCGGCATGGATCTATGCACCTCTTATCAAGCCATGCTGTGGTAGGTGTTCCACATATAAAGTAGAGGAAGATGGGCATGGGTGTTAGCTCAAGGCCAATCTTCTTTAGCAAAAAAGGATGACTGGCAACGGATGTTGTTAGCTCAGGGCTAATCTTCCTCACCAAAAAAAAAAAAAAAAGAAAGAGGGAGATTTAACTATGTATAATGTTTAGTCCATCAGTTGTTTGACAAAAAGCAAAAAAAAAATTAGTTGACTTAATTTAAGATTGTGTGTGTGTGTGCATGTGTGTGTGTGTGTTTCTTTCCAATTAGTAATTGTGGCTATTTTGTGGCATAAGGAACAAATCAGGGTTGATTAGTTCTTATGACTTGGTTCTATGGGTCTAATGGTGACTTTCTGGAATTTAGACCTAATAACGTCCTCATGTATACCCGGGAATTGGTTGTTTTCTGAAAATATACACAAGAATTTTCTGGTATTTTGGGGTCTACTGAAAATTGGAAAATAATGAAAATATATTGGAGGGACCAGAGCCCTGGGAGCAGCTGAAAGAAAATAAAAGTTTCTAAAGTACTTAAAAAGACATTGTTTATGAGATGGAAAGTTACTGTGGATTTTTACAGAAGTCTCCTTATTAGAATTCTGCAACATTTTCCTAAGGGATTCTTCCTTTTAAAAAGAGGAGTTAATATCCATATTGTGTTGTAGGCAATCAGAGTTTAAGATATTTGTTTAACACATAAAAATATTCATGGAGGAGTGTTTCCACTCCAGTGAATATTTAAATATGCTCTAAGATATTTGAGGTATTAAGAAAAGATCGAAGAAATATATAAGCATTTGTTATTCTGGAAAGTTAGACAAGGAAAGCAGATGAGGCATAAAGCTTGAAAATATCAAATTTCCAAACATAAGATAGAATGTGTCTTCCATTCCTTCATTTTCACTATAAGAAAGTGGATAAAATAAACATATTCTTCTTCTAGACTTAAAGTTCAAATGACTGTATGAGTCAGACTGTGGTGATGTTCTGTATATCTCGCAAGTCCTAAGTAAATACAAGCAAATGCCTTTGGAAAAAGCATAGCCACAAACTCCTTTTTTCTCCCTCATCTATATAAATTAGGTTCTTTTAAACCAAACCAAACTCTCAGTGGTCACAAACATTATTTTGATTTGATTTTCAAATGACCCCACCAAAAATCCCTAAACCAAAACCAAAATGCCACAAGGAACTTTCTGCCTTCTCCTCCCCAATTCACTCAAAGTAGGATTCTGGAATTAAACCATCTTGGTTATAGTTGTACAGTAACTTAAAAAGTATAAGCTAGTTCTATTTTTGTTATTGAGGTATACTGATGTTCTGGAGCATAGTATATTATTAATATTTAGCTCTTTGGTCCCTAAAGGGAAATATTTTTCTTTAAAAAGTGATGTCATTAATCATATGGAATACAATTTGGCAACATCTATCTATCTATCCATCTATCTATTACAAATGCGTCTACTCTTCTATCCAGAAATTCTATTTTTAGGAATTTATCCTGCAAATATTTCAACAATTTTGCAGAGATTTATGTACAAAAATATTTACTGCAACACTTCTTATAATAGCTAAAGATTGAAAGCAATCCAAGTGCCCATCAATATGGGGCTATTTCATAACTGAGGGCTGGTGAAGACCATGGAAAGCTGAGCAGAAGTTGAAAAGCACAAGGCGTCTCTGTTTGGACTGATAAGGAATACTCAGTGAGATATATGATCAAAAAAGAGCTCGATTTTATAACGGTACATAAAATATAAAATTTGCTTGCTTAAAGCTATAAATGCATATATAGGCACTTATAAAAGCATATAATATCTCTGGAAGGATACATAAGAAATCCCTAATACAGTTTGCCTGTGAGGTAGGATTAAATCAATCAACTAGTGTATAGAGTGAGAAAATACTTACCTTTCACTGAATTTCATTTTATTAGTTTTAAATATGTATTACCTGCATATATTATTTATTAAAATAAATGGACCATATTAAAAGGTAATCTGCATCTAAAAAGCATTGTTTATACTGAAAATAACAAAGAAAAGAAACACTGCTAGTGGGGAAAAAAGATAATAAACATGCTAGAGAAAATAAAACCTAGCCAAAGAACACAAATGATTTGAAGCTGCTAGTATTTAGTGCTAATATTTAAAAATATTGCTAAGAAGATTGCAATGTGGTAAATATCTCCACTATTTGCATAAATTTTGTTGTGGCAAACGAATTAAAAAGCCAATACTTAGCAACAATTAGAAAAAAAATTAAAAGTAAAATACGTCAGCTGATTGAATATTTGCAAACCACACATGATGAAATAGGCTTTATTCAAAGTGGGTGGAGTCAAGGAGAACAAAGTTCCTAGAAAGAGGCTAAACTTTTCTTACATGATTCAGAAGCTGTGCCCTGTATCTTCCTTACCACCTGCATGCCGAAGACCAGGAATAATAAATACAGATCAGGACCCAAAGGAAGGAACAGCAAGATTTATCCAAGAATATTCCTGTAAAGAGGGATTAGGTGGGGTGATAACATCTTTTAATTAGTGAAAGAATGAACTATAATCAAAAATATTCCTTTAAAAGCTTATTTTGCTGGTTGGAAGGGGAAAAACTGCTGTTGACCCTTCTAGAGCTATAAATCCATGAAATATCCAGCCAATTTATCAATTCAGTTAGAATTATATGCTGTTTGTGACTGATTGCTTCTTGTTTATTTTTGTGCTCTAATACTTTCCAAACTTTTGGATCATTTTGATGAGATCAAATATTTGTAAAGTTTGATTGAGTGCAGCAAGACCTTAAAGAAACTAATTCCCTCCAGTCCCACCTCCACACAATGTTACAACTTCAGTTACTGTTGACAGATAATAGCAGGGATGGGCCATCCATTGTAAGGAAAAGAATCACTTTACTTAGACTATTGGAAACAAGTATCTAACTTTTTAGACTTTTAAATCATGAGGTATACCCAATTAGAGAAAACAAGAATTCTTAAATAGCAAATATGTATCATTATATAACTTACATAAGCCTTTGTTGTTGTTGTTATTTATTCTCCTCCTCCAATTCTCTCATCCTTCTCTCCTTCTTTACTCCCAGAATATTTTTATGCTTCTTCAACATATTCATGACACATAACGTTTCTGTAGTATTGTTTTGTGTGTTTTAAATTTTCCAATGGTAGTATAATATTTTGTGAGAACTTATATCCCAGTTTGCCCAGGATAGTCCTGTTTACGCTTATTGTTCTAATGTAAGTATCAATAGCATCTCTTTTATTCTCAAAGTGTTCCAAGTCATCCTGTTCAAACCATTTTACAGCTAGCATTTTTCACTCAACATTTTTTAATATCTGTGTTGTTACCCATAAATCAATAATATAGCAAACTAGCTACATTCTCTATGTTTTACTTATTTTTGGACTTCTCGATCTATCAACCCCTGCCTCTACCTTCTGTCCCAAAAAGATGTGCAAAAATTCCCTCTATGACTGTGAATCTTTTGTTTTCCTTTTCTTTCTGTCAACCTCTCCTTTAATGTATTTTAAAGGTATATCATTAAATGTAAAAGTTCAGAGTTGCTTGACTCTCATGGATTATTCCTATCACGTTTATCAACTTTTTTCTAATAATAAAACAATTAAACATTTTCTTTTCGTTAGTATATGAGTAGTTTATCTTTTCCATCCTTGCATTTGTCTTTAACCTTTTTATGTCATTAACGTTCAGATAACGTCGCTAATAAATTTTATTTTGTAACTTAATTTTGTTTTAACTGGTGAAATCAATCTCTCTACATTTACTATAAGTAGTAATATTTTGCATTTTTTCTACCATATAATATTATGCTTTCTGTATACTGTGCTTTTCCCTTGCTTTTGTAACATGTTTGATCTAGAGACAACCTATACCCCTTCCCTCCTCATGAATAATAATGAGAACATTTAACTCTGATCAACATCTTTCCTCTAACTTATTGCTATCCAAAATTTTAGTTCCACGTTGTTTTTACTCTCCCTCATTAATTACTGTAATTATTAGTGGCTTTTTCATTCTGTGCTGCTTAGGTTTTCTCATATATTCACAAATTTCTTTGCTCATAATTACTTCTTGCAACTCGTTTCTTCATATTGGATTCAATTTCTTGAAGTATATCTTATAGAAGATCCTTCAATATAGCTCTGCTCATGGTCAACTCTCTCATACTTTGCTTGAATATAAGTGTCTTTATAGCTTTTGAGAATTAAGTTCTTTTTAAAATTTTAGGTTGCATTTGTTATACTTCTGCCCATTAGAAATATTACTTGTGGCAGACTATATCTTCCGAAGCTTGACACAAACATATCTCCCATCTAACAAGTTCTTCTATGATATGACATTGTCTCTTTACGTTGAGAGGGGGGATCTCTGCTACCCTCCTCCCCACACGGAATCTGGTAGAGTTGTGACTTCCTTGTAGCCAATAGACTGTAGCAAAAATGAGGCTGCATGACTTCCACTGCAAATTCAAAAAGGATGATGCAGCTTCTACCTTATTCAATGACACAGTCACTTTTGGGCTCTGCATGACCATTAAAGAAGTCTAAGTATCCTGAGGCGACTTGAAGAAATATAGGCCACAAGGAGACACCACGTGCTCTGGCAATAGCCTCAATTGAGGTCCCAGTTAACAGCCCAAATCAGCCGATGCACACAGGAGTGAAGACATCTCTAAATGACTCCGGTCCCCAGCTGTTGAGTAACCTCGGCTGTCTTGTCCCAGCTGAGGATCCAGACATCTTCGAGCAGAAACAAGCCATTTGCTCTGTGCTCAGTCCAAATTCCTAGCCCACAGATTCCGTGAGTACAATAAAAGGGTTGTTTTAATACCCTAAGTTTTATGGTAATTGGTTATGCAACCATAGTAACTGAAACACTAATGAACCATCTTTTCATCTAGTTTTGTTTTTCAAAATCTTTTTAGTCTCATTCCTTTTTATATAATCTGTATCATCACTCTGGCTGCTTTTAGATTTTTCTTTTTCTCTTTGGGAGAGAAAAACCTCTTCAAAGATAAAGATAAGGTGCACCATAGGAGTGAACAAAGAAGTAGACGTAGATACGGCTTGTTTAAATAAAAACAGCACCTTTGTTTCTGGGATGGTAGAACTGCTTCTATCAAATCAAACCTCCTTCTGAAATAGAACAAAGAATCCTAAGGGTTATATGGAACAACAAAAGAACCCGAATAGCCAAAGGAATCCTGAGAAAAAAAGAACAAAGCTGGAGGTATCACACTCCCTGACTTCAAAATATAATACATAGCTGTAGTGATCAAAACAGCATGGTACTGGCACAAAAACAGACACACAGATCAGTGGAACAGAATCAAGAGCCCAGAAATAAATCCACACATCTATGGACAGCTAATCTTTGACAAAGGAGCCAAGAACATATGATGGAGAAAGGAAAGTCTCTTCAATAAATGGAGTTGGGAGAACTGGACAGCCACGTGCAAAAGAATGAATGTAGACCACTATCTTATGCCATACACAAAAACTAACTCAAAATGGATTAAAGACTTGAACATAAGACCTGAAACTATGACACTTCTAGAAGAAAACATAGGCAGTACACTCTTCGACATTGGTCTTAGCAGCATATTTTCAAGTACCGTGTCTGACTGGGTATAGGAAACAATAGAAAAAATAAACAAATGGGACTACATCAAAATAATACGCTTCTGCACAGCAAAGAAAACCATCAACAAAATGAAAAGATAACCTAATAATTGGGAGAAGATATTTGCAAACCGTATATCTGATAAGGGGTTAACATCCAAAAAAAAAAAAAATAAAGAACACCTACATCTCAACAACAGAAAAACTAACAATCCAATTAACAAATGGGCAAAAGATCTGAACAGCCATTTCTCCAAAGAAGATATATAGATGGCCAACAGGCACATAAAGAGATGTTCACTGTCACTAACTAGCAGGGAAGTGCAAATCAAAACTACAATGAGATATCACCTCATGCCCATCAGAATGTCTATAATTAACAAGACAGGGAACAACATGTCTTGGAGAGGATGTGGAGAGAAGGGAACTCTCAAACACTGCTGGTGGGAGTGCAAACTGGTGTAGCCACTATGGAAAACAGTATGGAGATTGCTCAAAAAATTAAGAACAGAACTACCATACAATCCACCTATTCCACTGCTGGGTATTTATCCAAAGAACATGAAAACACGAATGTGTAAAGATATATGCACCACTATGTTCATTGCAGCATTGTTCACAATAGCCAAGACTTGGAAGCAAACTAGGTGCCCAAAAAGGGATGAAGATGTGGTATATATACACAATGGAATACTGCTCAGCCATAAACAAGGATGAAATCTGGCCATTTGTGACAACATGATGGACTAAGCTAAGCGAAATAAGTCGGAGGGAGAAAGTCAAATACCATATGATCTCACTTATAAATAGAGATAACAACAACAACAAACAAACATATAGAAACAGAGATTGGATTGGTGGTTACCAGAGGAGAAGGGGGAGGGTAAAGGGTGAAAGAGATGATTAGGCACATGTGTATGGTGATAGAATGTAATTAGTCTTTGAGTGGTGAACATGATGTAATCTACACAGAAATCGAATATAATGATGTACACCCAAAATTTTTATAATGTTATAAACCAATGTTACTGCAATAAAAAATAAATAAATAAATAAAAACCTCCTTCTGAGAATGACTAGAAAACTGTATAAAATGTTTTAAAAAACAGATTTGACAACATTGGAGAACTATCAAGACAGTAAGAGCTTGCAGCGTCAAGATCCCGGAAAGAAGGGGAGTGCAGAAGTGAGCCCAACAGTCAGGCTACTTTTCTCATCAAGCCTTTTGCTGGTTTGTGAACAGACATGCAGGGTTTGACTTGTTGAGAAGAACTTCAGGTAGTTTAACAGGAATATAAGGGCAAAAACTAAAGTTCATCGCTTCACAAGGAGGAGAGCCCTTCAGAATTCCGGTTGGGAACTAAAGAACCACAACTTGGGATCAGGGCGTAGTAGAAACCACCAAGCCTTTTAATCATAAGGCTTAGCTTAAAACCAGCTCCATACCAGGTTGGATTAAAATTGTCTTTGTCTACTTAGCTACTTGCTAGAATGAAAATAAATAACTCTGGAAGGGTGAACATCATCTAGAGCTTTAAATAATTTCTATAATTTTTCATCACATTATTTGTCATTCAATAAAACACTACTTGGAACATCAGGTGATATGACCAAATTGCCAAAAAAAAGAAAGAAAGAAAAGAAAACTCAGAAAAAAAGTGCAATAGTCTCACAAAAGATGCAGATATTAAAACTAACAGACCACATCTATAAAATAATTATAATTAACATGTTCAAGAAAATAGAAAACAAAATGGAGAATTTAAGCAAAGAATTGACTATATATTAACATATGTTAATATAGTAATATTCAATATATGTTGGATATATATATGTAAACCCTAGAACTAAAAAAATAAATAAATTAAGACTCAATACATGGTTTTTAATGGAGATTAGATCTTGCTATAGAGAAGAATAATAAACTGAGTAGAATAAAGATCAATAAGAAATACCCAGAACCATAATAATTGAAAGAGAAGATAGTTAAAAGTTTTAACATATATATAAATGGTACTTCAGAAGAAGACATAAAAGAAAACTGGGTAGAAACAATACTTGAAGAAGTAATGGCTGAGAATTTTCCAAAAGCCACAGATTTAAGATATATAATAATCTCCACCTAGATAAAAATAGTAATGGCATCTTGGAAGTACAGAAAGAAAAGAAAATTACCACCACCTAGCATTTTATATCTAGCAAAAATATTCTTTCAAAATAACATTGTAGATAACAAAAATGGAGAGAAATAATCACAAAGAAGACTTTCACAAAAAAATAATTAATAAAGGGAATTCTTTAGATTGAAGAAAATAATTCCAGACGGAAACACAGATATGAGAAAGGAAAGAAGAACAGCAGAAAGAACGAACATGTGGACAAATCTAAAATGATGCTGATTGTATAAAGCAATAATAGCGTCCTGAGTGGCTTAAAATAAACACAGAATTATAACATACAACCAGAAGTATAAAAGATGGGGTTTATAAATGGAGTGAAAGTGTTCTAAGGTCCATTCATTTTTCAAGAATTGGTAAAAGTACTTTTTTATATTAGATATTGATAAAAGTAGAATACAGATTGTAATTTTAGGTTAATCATCAATAATAGTTAAAAATCTATAACCAAGAAGGTAATATAAAGGAAAAATGGATCATAAAAATATTTAATAAATCCCCCCAAATTTAAGAAAGGAGAGGAAAAAAAATGTAAAACAAACAAGACAGAGAACAAAGTGTAAGGCAGTATATTTAAATATAAATACACCAATAATTGCATTATATTGAATTACAATTAAATTTAATTATAAGACAAAGAATGTACAATTTAAGTTTTAAAAATTAAAAGACAAATATTTTCAGATTAAAAAAAGTCTTGGGGGCCAGCCCGGTGGTGTAGTTGTTAAGTTCACGTGCTCCACTCCAGCGGCCCAGGGTTCACGGGTTTGGATTCTGGGTGTGGACCTACATACTGCTCATCAATCCATGCTGTGGCAGCATCCCAAATACAAAGTAGAGGAAGATTGGCACAGATGTCAGCTCAGGGCCAATCTTCCGCACCAAAAAAAAAAAAAATCTTGAGCTATAGCACAAGGTAAAACTAAAGAAAACACACATAACTACAAAATATAGACATATGTCAAGTGAACTTGAAGGCAACAAAGCAGCATGAACAAAGCAGGACCTTCATGACGATAGCAGGTAAATTCTCAGGAAGACATGCTGAGTATACATGCACCTAACAAGACAGGCTCTGAATATATAAGGTGGAAATTAAAGGATTACAAAAAAAAAAATAGAAAAACACAATCATAGCAGAAGGTTTTAATATATCTCTCTCAGCAACTGATAGAAGAAGCAAACAAACAATACAAATATTGGATTTAAACACCATTAAGAAACTTGACCAAATTGACGTATAGAGAACATTAAACCTAACAACCAGAGAACACACATTCTATCCAACTGCACATGAACATTTCTCAAAACTGACCATATGTTGAGCAACAATTAAATCTCAACAGTTTTCAAGAGATTGAAATCTTAGAGATTTGATTTCTCATTGTAAGGAAACCAAGCTAGAAATAAATATTTAGATTACTTTTAAGTCCCAAAATCTTTGGAAATTGAAGAATAACTTCTCATTAATCCACAGATAAAATAAGATACAAAAATTTACAAATAGAAAATAGTTTAAATGAAGGATAATGAAAATTAATACATAGAAACTTTGTGAACTGCAGCTAACGCAATCCTAGAGGAGACACATAGTCTTAGAAGCATATATTTTAAAAAAAGAAAAGAACCAATGGAAATCAATGATCTGAATATTTATATTAAAATTTTAGGAAAAAAGCCACAAATTAAACACTAAGAAAGTAGAAGGTAGAAAGTGATTTATAAAAAATAAAAGCCAAAATTAATTAAATGGAAAAGAAACATACAGCAAAGAGAATAAACAAAGCTAAAACTTGGTTCATTGAAAAACAAAATGAATAATCTCTATTAAAACTGATCATGTGAAAAAGAGAGGTGTATAAATTACCGACTTCAACAATGAAATGGTAGACAACTTCAAGACCTATTGACATTGAAAAAGATATTTTGATGAAATGGACAGGTTCTGAGAAAAACACTACTGATAAAAACTGACAGGAGAAGAAATTAAAAATCATAATGGTCATATATCAAAGAAATTGATAAAATATCTTCCCACAAAGAAAACTTTAGTCCCAGAAGTCTTCACTAGTAAACTTTTGCAAACTTTTACGGGGAAAAAAACACCAGTCTTACATAACTCTGTGCAATTAAGGAATAGGAAAAAAGAAAATACTTCCTGATTCATTTATAAGACCAGCATAACTTTGATTTCAAACCACGACAAGGACATTATAACAAAGGAAAATTATAGACCAATCACTCTCATAATCATAGATGTGACTCATAATCAAAATATGAATAAAATAAATCTAGCAATACTTATGAAGAATAATACATCACAACTGAGTTGTTTTTATTCCAGGAATGCCATTTGTTTATGCTTAGAAAATCAACAATGTAAATACCACATTGTTGAATAAAAAGAAAAAAAAATCATACGATTATCTCAATAGATACAAAATAGGTGACAAAACTCATTATTCATTCATGATTAAAACAAATATAGCAGAAAAGAAATATAAGATAACTTCCTTAATCTGAATAAGAGTATCTACTAAAGTCATCACCCTGGGTAAATAAAGTTTAATCCCATGGGGGAACTCTGGGAGCTAGGGTAAAACACAAACTTCAGTCTGATAAGCAAAGGATCTAGGGTATACAGCAACTCCCATCAGTCATTGGTTGAGTTCTACTGACTGAGCTTATTCCCTGGAAATTCTGGTTTGCTACTGCAGGCAGCAGAGAGACTCCAAGGGACAGGGAATGCTCTCAGCAACAATAAAAAAATGTGAGTGTTGGCGTTTGGAAGAGAGGCTGGTGGTGTGCACTAAGAGGAAAAGACAAGAGGTTCTGGCTGGGTTACCAATGAGTTTGTTACTGAACACCTAAATAAATGAAAAGGTATATCATGTTCATAGATAAAAAGTTTTGGGGCTGGCCCAGTGGCATAGCGGTTGAGTGCACGTGCTCTGCTTCAGTGGCTGCAGGTTCTGATCCCTGGCGTGCACCAATGCACTGCTTGTCAGGCCATGCTGCGGCAGCATCCCATATAAAGTAGAGAAAGATGGGCACGGGTGTTAGTCCAGGGCCAGTCTTCCTTGGCAAAAAAAAGAGGACGATTGGCATCAGATGTTAGCTCGGGGCTGATCTTCCTCATAGAAAAAAAAAATAAAGTTTGATATTGTAAAGGTGTCAATTAACCCCAGACAGATAGTGAGTCAATGAAATCCCATTCAAAATCCCAGACACCTTTTCCATAAAATTAATAGGCTAATTCTAAAATTGATATGGAAATTTAAAGGGTTAAGAACAACAAAGGCAATCTTGAAGATGATTAAAGTTAGAGAATTTACATAAACAGATATAAAAACTTATTTTAAACCTATAGTAACTAGACATTGTATTGGCACAAGAATAGACAGATAATGAAACATTAAAAAGAATCAAGAAACAGACCTACACATATATAGTCACATGCTTTGGCAAAATACACACTGCATAGGAAAAAATGGCTCTCAAATAGACACAGCTCAATTGGATATCCATATGAAGAAAAAGAAATGGATACTGAGCGCTCCACTCAGATGCAACAACCAATTCCAGATTGACTGTAGATCTTTGTGTAAAAGTTAAAGCAATGTAGCTTGTAGAATATATCTAGAATAATATCTTCACATCATTGGGGTGTGCAAGGATTTCTTAAATAGTCACTAAAAGAATAAACTATAAAAGAAAAGATTGAGAAATTAGTCTTCACTAAAATGAAGACTTTCTGTTCATAAGAATCCATCATTACAGGAGTAAAGAGCAAGCCACAGAGTGCAAGATGTTAGCAGTTCATAATGAGTAAAAAGCCTTGCTATAGCCTGAATGTGTCCCCCCAAAATTCATACGTTGAATCCTAACCCCCAAAGGCTATAGTATTTGGAGGTGGGGCCTTTGGGAGGAGATTAAGTCATAAGGGCGGAGCCCTCGTGAATGGGACTGGTGCTCTTATAGAAGAGACCCCACAGAACTCCCTTGCTCCTTCCACCATGTGAGGACACAGTGAGAAAGCACCAGCTATGAATCAGGAAGAGGGCCCTCACCCAACCATTCTGGCACCTTGATCTTGGCCTCCTTGACTCCCAGAACCGTAAGAAGTAAATTTCTGTTGTTTATAAGCTACCTAGTCTGTGTTTTTTTGTTATAGCAGCCCAAATGAACAAAAATAGGCTTCATGTCCAGACTATCTAAAGAATTCTTACACATCAATAAGGAAAAGACAGTTGACCAATTTCAAAAATGAGGAAGAGATGTTAAAAGGCACTTCATGAAAGAGGATATCAAAATGGTCAATAAACATATTGGCCTCATTAATCATTAAGTTAATGTAAATTGAAACAATGATAGAATTCCACCAAACATCTGCAAGAATGCCTAAAATTAAAAAGACTAACAACATCAAACACTGACAAGGATGTGAAACAAGTGGATCACTCACACACTGCTGGCAGATGTAGAAAGTGGTGCAGCCACTTTGGAAAACCATTTGGCAGAATCCCCTAAAGGTGAACAAATGTGTAACAAAGCAATTCTACTCCTATGTTTATTTATATCCAACAGAAACACAAACATAGGTTTATCTAAAGACACATAGAGAAATATAGTCATGTAATAGGAAAAACTGGAAAAAGTACAATAGAATTTTTAAAAATATAGTTTATTCATATAACAGAATGTTACAGATAAATAAAATTAATACTACTCCTGTAACATGGATTAATTTCTCAAAAATAATGTTAAAAATCAAATACAAGAGTATATGTATACTGTGAATTCATTGTAAAAGCTCTAAAATAAGTAAAACTAGTTTTTGATTTCCCTGGTGTCAGAAGTAAGAATCATGTTGCCTCTGGGAAGAAGAGAGAGTTCCTATGAGGCTGCACAAGGCAGTCTTCTGAGATAGAGGGCATTTATTATTTTTCTGGGAAGAGGTGATGGCAATGTGTTCACCTGCGAAAATGCATTGAGCTGTCCACTTATGTATTGTTTATTTTTCTATGTGTGTTCTACTTTCATTAAAATGTTTATTTAAGAAAAATTAAAAACAAACAACAATCCATTAATTATTTTCATGTTTTTTAATGTTAGAGAAATTTTTCCAGGACAAATATCACTTGAGTAGGAAAATTTTTGTCAGATTTTGCCCAGTTCCTTCTGTGGGTTTTTTTATTTTTTTCCATCTATTAATCTCTACTACATGTAATTTAATTCGCTTAAATAAAATTTATGGTTCTGTGTATCTATTTATCTATCACATATTTACGTATGTATCTTTCTACTACTGTGTATAGCACAGAAAGTTAAATTGGAAGATGAACACAGTACCACTGTTTATTGCTCAGCTGTTTGTTGTATTCAGTATTATTTTTTATTGAGTGCTATAATTTTTTAATAAAAGTAATAAAAGGTTTAGACTTGAAAGAAATAATTCAACCTCTTAAGTAGTTTTTTAATCATATCTTTTAAATATATTAAATATATCATTTGTCCAAATCATGTTTGCTCACATGTATACCCCACGGCTTTGTCAGATTTTTTTAATTCTTTTTTGATCTTCACCATCCAAGATAATTATAAACTAAAATGACTTCAAAAGACGATTCATACATTTTTATTTTCTTATTCAATTTTACTTTTTATCTTATTTCTTACTACTCAACACTATTTTTTTTTTTTTCTTTTAAAAATTTCTGGTGGGTTCCTTTCAAATTTGCATGGATGGTTTTTTAGGGTCACTTGAAAGAGTGATGATTGCATACATCATTGTCCACATTTCCTCAAGCAAGACACCAAAATTAAGATATACTTGTATCTCTACAATAACACAAAATAAACCAATTAAAATTTGCATGTATCTTATACCTTTACGTTGACTTTTGCTGCTTAGTACTAATTTGTCAGTTAAGGTTGGAGGAGCACCATCTTCAACGACACTTTAGGAAGCTCCCATCACAGCATCCTATGCGCCACAGCCCTCCATGATTCAGTTGACCCTTTATTTAGTTGCATATTTTACTAATTTCAAAGTTATGTACAAACTTCCTGTTTTTAGCTACTGAGACACATTCCCAATTAAAGGCATAAATTTGTAAAGACTACATCTTAAAACTATCAGTGAACAACAACCCAAAATCACACACAGAAAGTACTCAGAATTTTTATTTTTATCTCATCAGGAAACTCCTAGCATTAAGCATGCTTATAAACATGCTAATGAAGAAGATTGTGGCTGGAAATTGAATTAATTTGTAGGAGAAAATATGTGTTCATGTAATCAAAAGTAAAAAAAAAAAATTGCTGATTTGTCAAGTGATAACCTTGTTTTTCAGTAACTTGGCTGCATCATCCTCCCTGAACTCACGCCCACAGCTACAGTCTGCTCTTGCCAGCAAGCCCTTTTCCTGTAGCTCTGGTGCTTTAAGGATGATGTTTTCTTAATGCAGTGAGAGATGGGTTGACAACGGTAAGTAAGTTGACTACTAGGCTAAAGCTATCAAGTTCCTCACTAACAAAAGAGTAAATCTTCTAATTACTCATTGAACATAAAACTTATCTGGACATTTACAAATAAATGTGAGATTGGTCAACACGAACTAGTTGAATCCTGCTGATTTTCCTTCTGTCCTTATAGGACTTTTGCATGAAGTTAAGGTAACATTTTAAGTGTAAGAAAATTTAGAACTTCTTTTCCTAAACTTTTGTGTGTCCCAAATATAATTCCACTTACCTGAGGAGTATAAGTACCACAATTTGAGAAGTACAGATCCAGGAAAAAGTGTCAAAGAAAATCTCTCAGCTAGCTTTCAGCTGAATGGGCTAGATCTATTTTTCTTTTTTGAGACTCAAGCGTCACCTAGTTCATTGCACTGGGATTTGATGATTATAGAGTGTGCAGAGTGTTCTATGTGCTTGGTTGAGAAATGAAAAGGTAACAAGATTCATGCACTCAGAGCCTGTCTACCTCTAACAGGAAAAACAGCCAATAGTGCTTGAAGACAAGGAGAGACTCCTACACTGTATTAGTGTTTTACTGGATCAGATAAATCAGCGTATGGGTAAATGAAAATATTCATGGTAGTTTAGATACATTTTGCTTCTTTGTATCCACTGCAACTCCTAACAGCAGTGACTTGCACACTAAAATCCAGTCACACCAGCTTCTTTTCAGTTCATTTCCACCCCAGGACATTTTCACAGGTGGTTTCCTGTGTCCGAAATAACACACACTCATGCAAACCCTTTATCTGGTACTCAATACTCACCTTTCAGTTGTCAGTTTGAATGTCACATCTAAGACTGGATTTGATCCCCTTGATTATGTCGTTATAGGACTCTGCACATCTCCACAGTCCCCTCAAATCCAACAGGACCCACAACTGTCGTCATCACATTTTCTAACTTTTGTGTAGTGCTTCATCTATTTGAAAACTACTTTCGTGTTCATTCTTCTTCTGCTCCTGGAAACCGCACTTCCTGTTATTTGGAGGCAGCGTCAGGTGGCTTCCTGAGTAGCTTGGGCTCTGGAATCAGGTGGCCCGGCTTGCCATCCCAGCTCTCCACTTACTGGTTGTGAGACGTGGCAAGATGCTTAGCCTCTCTGTGCCTCCATTTCTTGATCTCCAACTGGGAATAGTAAGAGCACCTGTGCCCTAGGGCCTGCGACAGTGTCCGGTACTTGGTAGTTACACAGTACACACAGACACTTGTCAGCTCCACCAGTGAACCTAAGTGGTTTGCTCAAGATCAGACAAATAGTCTTTTGATTCCTTTTACATGTCATTTTGGGGCTTTCTTCTTCAAAGTAGACTCAATGTTTTTGCAATAATCATAAATAATTTAAAAATTAACATTTCATTCCAAGGGTTTGTGTTGGAAATTCTAATGAAGGTAAGTTCTGCATGAAGACCTTGACTTCAGTTTTCAAAATGACTAGCTGTTTTTAAATTTACATTCAAGAGAAAACACTTTTCAGAATTCTATTTTTAGTCAAATGCATTGATATTTCCTACAGATGACATGCTGTACCAATTGAAACCAGAAAAATAAAAGAGAGACAAAGGTTATGACATTTAACACTGAATGCCAAGCTCTCTCATCATTAGCAAACAGAGCCTCTTTTTGTTAATTTCTGTAATCAGAAATTGTGAACTTTGTCTCTTTATTCAGTGATGACATTAGGCTTATATTGTTGCCCTGTGCAGTTTCTTCCTGAACACTTGTTCTTTTTTATTTGCATTTTATTTACAAATTATTTTTTCTCTTATTTTGAAAGAAAAAATCTGTCTTCACTAACTTTCTTTTTTTGTTGATATTGACTGATAAAAGTTATCCAGTAGAAATCTAAAGTAACTAAGAAATTCCCGCCCTGACATTACTGTTCTTAAGAATACTTTCCTGGGTCCGGCCCGGTGACGCAAGCAGTTGGGTGCGTGAGCTCTGCTGCCACGGCCTGGGGTTCGCCGGTTCGGATCCCGGTGCACCCTGACCCACCGCTTGGCAAGCCATGTTGTGGTGGCATCCCATATAAAGTGGAGGAAGATGGGCACAGATGTTAGCCCAGGGCCAATCTTCCTCAGCAAAAAAAGAAGAGGATTGGCAGATGTTAGCACAGGGCTGATCTTCCTCACAAAGAAAAAAAAAAGAACATTTTCCTTACACTCACGAGTGTGAAATCGTACCCCCACCTTGCCTGTGGATTCCTTGGACTCTTTTCCATTAAAAGTTACTGAAGAATTGGAAGACTTCTGGCTGGAGACCTTACAGAAATCTTCCAAGTTCTTAGTACCTGAAATTATTGTAATATTTGTTACCTAACTATGATCACACATGTCAAGTGTGGCTGTCAAATTATGTGCTTTTCTTGAGTAGTTTGCTGGTGTGTGTCTTCATTTCTCAATGGTATGCAGGATCCTAGATTTAGAGTTCGAATACAGCCAATCTTCATTATCCATACATTTTGTATTTGTCAGTTTGCCTACTTACTAAAATTTCTTTGTAATCCCCAAGTCAACACACCCAGTATTTTCACAGTCATTCACGGACATGTGCAGAGTGGTAAAAATTTGGAGTCAGCCAATGCCCACTTTCCCAGCTGAACTTGTTTCAGATCTCATGCTGTACACAAGTGTGTCCTTTACACAGTCTATTTAGTGCCTCGTTTTTGTATTTTTGTGCTCTTTGTTGGTGATTTCACTGTTTAAAATGGCGCCCCAGTACGGTGCTGAGCTGCCCGGTAGTGTTTCTAAGCACAAGAAGGTTGTGACAGGCCATACGGAGAAACATACGTGTGCTAGATCAGCGTTGTTCAGAGTTGAGTTATCGTGCTGCGGGCCATGCCAGCAACAACGTATATTAGACAAGGTGTCTCTAAACAAACACACTCATGAAACAAGGTTAGGTGTCTGTCAGTTGTCAAAACTGTTTTGGTGGGAGGGTCGCAGGAAACTAAGCCTGTATTTCCTCTCGGAGCCACAGCTCCATGTTCTGTAACTCAGTGTTCAAGGCAGCTTGATGGAACGTAACTACTGTGAATATGAGACTCGGCCAGACTTCATTGTCAACTCTAAATCTTTGAAATAAGAATTTACACGGATATACTTAGTTTAACTAAAATGCCTCAGTGTATTAACTTGGACAATTTAATAAATTTTTAAAAGTAGAATTGAATAGTTTCACTAAACAGATGAATCAAGCTAGTTATTTAATCTATAGTGGTCCTTTTATGTCACTATGATGTAAAAATATCCAGTCAATGATGTTAATTCTATACTTCAAAAAAAGTCTCCAATGCTTCAAATGACTTGTTTGCCATGAAATAGACCAAACTTAATATCTCATATTTTAATTAGTTATCCAGGTATAGTTTTAGTGTGCTTATTAACAGCATTGCACTAAAAGAGTCTTTCAAAATCCAAATCCTAGAACTGAGAGCAGAGCCTGAGAATGATGAATATGTTATAGAATTTACAAGAAATATGTATTGAGAACCTACTATTGCTAGGTGGTGTTCTAAACACTGGAGTTAAATGGTGAATAAGATAGGCGATGTTCCTACTCTCATGAAACATAATCTAGGAGGTAGAGGCAGACAATAAAAACTTCACAAATAAATACAGATAGTGCTATGTGTAATAAAGATAATATTAGGGAGATGTGTTAGAAAGTGGTGGTAGATGAGGAGGCTATTTTAGATGCTCTGAATGGTAGGAAGCCATGTGAAAGTTTGGGGACCAGAGCAATCCTGACAGATAGAATATCAAGTACAGAAGCCTTAAGTCTCAGAAGATTGTGGTACATTCAAGAGCAGAAGGGTAGCTAGTGTGGCTGGAACTGGGGTCTTCGTGAAGGCCGTGGAGAAGCGGCAAGGCAAGAGACCCACACCTACAGCCCTCACTGGAGGGAGCAGTCCTCTCCGGGTGCCGTCCAGGCGTCCACTCTTCTGCCTTCTCTGCTTTCCCTGTTTCTCCAAATGGAGCCACGGGAACATCTGAGGTCCTCTGCTGCGCCCCTCCTGGACTGTAGAAAATCCTGGGCGTGGTGCTTCACCTCCTTCCTTTTCTTCTCAGGAACCAATATCCCTATTTCTCTACTCCTATACGGCCTTCTGTCCTCGGAAATATCCATACACGGAGCAAGCAGCATTCCCTAGCCATGTTCATTTATGTGGTTAAATCCAGAGACACAAGTCAACTTCTCCCAGGAATTTCCTCATCATGCACAGCTTAGCCCCAACGGCACACTAGAGTATGCACAGCACGCGGAGGAGGGGGCTTCACGAGGGTAACCCCAAGGTCTGCGAGAGATTCTCTTGGACCACTCTTTCCTCCTCCATTAGGAGGGGGATAAACAACTAGAGTCCTTTTCTCAACACTTTAAATATTTCGTCCCACTGTCTTCTTGCTCACATGATTTTTGAGGAGAAGTTAAATGTAATTTTTACCTTTGTTCCTCAAAAGTTAAGGTATTTTTTTCCTCTGGTTTCTTTCAGGATATTTTCTTTACTTTTGATTTTCTATAGTTTCAAATGATACTTTTAAATGTCATCTTCAGTGAATCTTCACTACAGCTTTTCCTTTGGCCTTATGACTTTTTTTTAAGTGCAAGGTTTTGGGCTGTTGTAGATATAAAAGTTTTCTGGGTTTTTTAATATTATTTTTTAATTTTAATTTTATTTTATTAGTGCTGTACAGTACAGATTCTTAAGTCCTGGCTCACCCTACAAATATAACAGGTATATTAACTAGTCTCAACTTAGTGGATTAATATTGATAATGATGATGATAGTTAACATTTATTGAGGACTTACTATGGACCTAGCACTGCTCTAAACATTGCAAATATTGTATTATCCAATCCTCACAACCTTTCTAGGAAGAATACTATTTCCAGTTTACAGATGAAGAAAACTAAAGTTTTTTGGGGAATAAGGAGGTAGGAAGGAGAGTGGTTTGTCCTTTCATTGGTGTGGAGAAGGGATTGATCTAACTAACTTACCTCCTGTTCCTCCTACTCTTTCTGATGTTGAAAGAGAAAGGAGGAATAAAATATGAAGTGGGGGCCAGATTTTGTGATTGGTTGGAGGTGAGAAGGCATCTTTGTCTGGTCTCTCTGTTCCTGGTCACCTCCACCAGGCTGATGGGCTCACATTTCAGTTTCAAGCAAGCCAGTGGAATAGGTGCTTGATGTGTATTTTTCATTCAATAATCCTGCAAGTAAAAGGTGATAGTCTCCATTTTACTGAGGTTCTGAGAGCTTAACTAGAGCTGAGATTTAACAACAGGTATTCTCAACTTCAAAGCGTGTGCTTATACTATTCCTCACTGCCATACTAAAAACATTCCAAGAATGCCAACTCTAGCATGGAATGTTGTTGCATATTGCAGTGTTTTGTGCTTATAAACTAAGGAAAAGCCTTTCATCAGATGAGAGAGACTCAAATTTTGCTGCTGCTCAGAAAAGAAGATTTTTGAAAATAAATCTCAACAATACCAAGTATTGTAAGAAATATATTTTTTCTTTTCCTGTTATGGAAATTTAAAGCAGTAATATTTCAGTTATTTGCTAAGCATTTTTATGAAAATAAGTAAAACAATTAAAAAATACTTACCATCATAATAATAGCAATGAAGGGAAAAATAGGAATAATTTTAATTTTTTTGTCACAGAATTATAATATGCCAAGAACCTGTGAAGAAAGTATACGTATTTTACATGACATTGAAATTATTTCTAATGGAGTTTATATTTGATATTATATTAAAAAACATAAAACATTGCTTTGGGGATTTATGAAAATAATAAAATTGAAAAAGGACTACTTTTCCTATAATTGCAGAACCAGTATACCAGTAAAATTAATCTGAATAGTCCAATCATGCGTATGTTTAACAAACACCTTCTATTTGGTTAGCATTATCCTAGGCATTGAATACCCAAACATAAATAGAACACAATACTCTTTGAATGCAATATGTTCTTTGGCACCTAGGGATACTGAAGTATACAAAACTTATTATGATGTGATAAGATAACTCCATAATGGCAGTGAAATTCAGAAACAAATCCATTTATGAAAATGTTTTTTGGCATAAGAAATAAACAGTTAATATGACATGAATTTCTGAAACAATAAAAATAAATCCATTTTGAAATTCCTGATAGTCTGAGCACCTGCTACATGTAAGATACTCTACTGGGAGCCCTGAGAGATACTGAGATGGCTTCAATACAATGCTGACATCTCTGGATTATTAATTCCATATAGCAAGGCAGTGTACCTGGTAGATGGAGCTCTGACACAAACACTAGTAAATCTCCTTGCGGTTCTTAGCCTGGAACTGTGTCTCCCAAGATCTTTTCAGCTGCTCTTTTTAAGAATTCCTGTCTCAACTCAAATGTCCCCTTCTCAATAAGATTTTCCACAACATCTGATATAATTAACCCTCTCTCTCAGCATACTTCTCTGTTTTATTTTCTTCACCACAGACAACATCCATTATTAATCATAAAGCTCGTGTATTCATGTATCATTACTGTCCATTTCTCCCACAGGATTTTAAGCTCTATAGAAGCAGGGCCTTTTTAAAGCTCAGCACCTCTGTATTCCTAGTTCCAAGAAGGATATCTGGAATATAATAGGCACAAAATAAGAAATTTTCCAGTCATTTAATTGAAGGAACTATGAATAAATACACAGCTTTTTTTCTTCCTTCAATTCATTTATTGAAAAACTGTTTATTAAGTTCCTACCATGTACCAGGAAATTAGGCACTAGGGCTACAGTGATGAACTCCCTAAAGGAGAAGAGTTCAGTCTTGACCAGAGTGACAGGCACAGAAACAAATAAGGAAGTAAATGCAGTTAGAGACAGGGGATATTACTGGCAAGAAGGAGCATATGTAGCAACCCAGGAGCATCAGTGAACTCTTACCTAAATCTTAAAGGAGAAATAGGAGTTGGCCAAGAAAAGAAGCAATGGATAGTGAAAGAAAAAGTAGGATAGGCAGAAGCATAAAAAAGACATAGCTTCAGGACCAGGAAGAAGTCAGCTCTGCAGAATAGAAATTTTTAGCCAAGCCAACCTCTCCCACTCCCCACTAGGCATTCTCCACTAGTGGAGACTGTAGGATGGAGCCTTGTCAACCATCCCCACCCTGCAATAATGGGAGCAGAGACAACTCTTCCTCCTGACCAGGTGCTGAGAAGCATGGAGGGTACAGTGTTGTTGACCATACTCACCCTAGAGTACTGTGAGCAGATGCCATGCCCTTCCTTCTCCCCAGTGGGCTCTGTGGGGACTGTGAGGTGGAGCGCTGTCAACCATACCTGCTTGCACTATGTGAACAACAGCAAATAGGTGGCACTCTAGTCTCTTTGAACTAGAGAGTAGGGCAAAACTACAGAGAAGAGGGAGCTGGATTAACGGATTCTTTAAATCTGTGTATTTAAATCCTGAGAACATTCCAAGCAGCCTTTGTGTGAAACTCACCAGAATCCATACAGGAAACGATTTGAGAATTGAACTACAGTATAGAAAACCACTCAGGTTTCAAATTACCCTCTGCATAGCACACAGAGTAGATCACAGTAGCACAGAAAAGTCTCTGAAAATTAAATTACTTTTTGAATCACGGCCTACAAAGTGGGCCATAAGGTGTATTCTAAACTAAACTTCTTGACTGTCTGCTAAAATAGGACATTTAAGTAGAAACCAGAGACTCATAACATAATATTGAAAATGCCCGCAAGACAATTCAAAATTACCCATTGTACCAAGAATCAGATAATCTCAATTAGAAGGAGAAAAAATGATCAACATACACAAACACTGAGATGGCACAGATGTTGTAATTATCTGACAACAATTTTAAATTAGCTCTCATAGAAATGCTTCAACAAGCAATTACAAACACTCTTGAAATAAATGAAAAAAAAAAAAGAAAGAAAGTCTCAGCAAATAAATCAAAGATATAATGAACAAAATGGAATTATAGAAATGAAAAATAAAAAGAGTCACTAGATGGGCTTAATAACAGAATAAAGATGACAGAAATTTAAGATATATTGATAGAAATTATCCAATCTGAGCAACAGAAAGAAAATAAACTAGAAAAAGTAATTAACAAAATCTCAGTGGCTTGTGGGAAAATAACATAACAAGAAAATTTCTAAATACTTAGAAATTAAATAGCACACTTTTAAAGAACCTATGGATCAAAGAGGAAGTCTCAAAGAAAACTAAATTTATTCAACTGAATGAAAATTAAAATACAACATATCAAAATCTATAGGATGCAGCCAAAGCAAAGGATTGAAAGAAATTTATAGCACTATGAGCTTATATTAGAAAACAGAATGTTTTCAAATAAATAATGTAGCTTTTGCATTGAGTTAAAAAATGAAGAGCAAAATAAACTTAAAATTATGCAGAAGGAAAGACATAATATATGTAAAAGCAAAATCAATGTAATTGAAAACAGAAAAACAATAGAGAAAATGAATAAACTAAAGCTGGTTCTTGGAAAATACTAATAATATTTATAAACCTCTAGCAAAAGGACAAAAATAAAAAAAGAGAGTGACATAAGCATTATGGCAGAGTGAGTTGTTCCCTTTTTCTCTCCCCTCTAAGTTACAACCAATTGGACATCCATTGACCAACAGAGAATCTCTACACAGCACAATAGGGTACTGAGGAGAGCCATGCATCTATACATCTGAAGGTGGGTGGACTGGACCCCCAGGGTGCAGTGAAACTAGGGGAGCAGCCCTCTTCCCCTCCCCTGGCAGCAGCAATCCAGGGTGCAGATCCTCAGACTTGCCCTTATACCTGTGAGAAAACAGGCATAGCTTGCTCCCTGCCCATCTCCCAAGGGAGACAGTCTGCTCACCTGTGAGCAGTCCTGGCAGAGGCAGAGAAGGTGGGCCGGCTTCTTCCCTGCCTGTCTCCCAGCAGATCCAGTGTGTACACCTGCTCCCCATCCCCTGGAAGTGGCCAGGTCTTTCCATCCCCAGTAGGGATAGTATACAAAACCTGGATTTTCCCAGCTAGGGCAGGGTTCCCAGACCTAAGTTTTCAAAACACACTGGCTATCTTCAGAGACCTGAGGCTGCACAGTGAACAATGACAAAAACATCTCCCTGCTTAGCTCTTGCCCCTCCCTAAGGGTGGCAGGTGGAACCTGTGACCAGAGGCTTCAGGAACCACAGCAGAATAGGTAACCCAGCCCCCAGTGGTGGCCCCCACAACACCAGCCCGACCAGCAGCAGAGGTTGCATACAATTCCCCAGGTCCCTGGGCCCCCAGCAGCAATAGCAACACCTATGACCCCAGCACCCTGGCAGTGGTGCAACCAGCACCCCCAGACAACCAAGGAGCAGCAGCACAGGTGGAACACAGGGCAGCAACAATTGAATCCAAGGCGAGCCCGCAGAGAGCCAGTGGAGGAAAACAAGACCCAGGTGATCCCAGAAGCAGTATAAGTGCTCATAGCCTGGTGACCCTGGTGTTAACACATGAGACTAAAGTGACATCATAAGCAACAAGCACTAGTGGCACAAGCAGCACAGGAGGGCACTGACAACACTTCTGGCAGAGGCAGCAGAGTGGAAAGCGCAGGCTCTCAAATACAACCAGAAGCAGCTCAGAATCAAAATAACCAAAGCCATATCCAAATAAGAAAGCTGGTTACTACCACAAATGCAACAGCAGAGGAAAACTCATCAAATGCCATGAAGAACCACAGTAACACAGCAAAACAGAAGGAAAATGACAGCTCTCTAGAAACCAAACTTGAAATCACAGAATATTACAATCTAATTGACAGAGAATTCAAAACAGCTGTCATGAAGAAATTCAATGAGTTACAAGAAAACTGAGAAAAACAGTTCAATGAGCTAAGGAATAAAATTAATGAACAGATGGAATACTTTACCAAAGAGATTTGAACTCTAAAAAAAAAAAATACAGAAATTTTGGAGATGAACAATCCAATTAATGAGATGAAAAATAATGTAGAAATCATTAAAAATAGAGCAGACCATATGAAAGAGAGAATTAGTGAGCTCAAAGATAGAAATCTAGAAATGATTCAGATGGAGGACAGAGAACTAAGATTTTAAAAAAATAAAGAAATATTTAGAGAACTATCAATTAGGAAAAGTAACATAAGGATTATAGGTATCCTAGAGGGAGAAGGGAGGGATAAAGGAGCAGAGAGTTTATTCTAAGAAATAATAGATGAGAACTTCCAAAACTGGGGAAGGAACTGGACATGCAAGTACATGAGGCTAATAGAACTCCCAATTACATCAAAGCAAAAAGACCTTCTCCAAGGCATATAATATTAAAACTTTCAAAAGTCAATATCAAAGAAAAAATATTGAGGGCAGTAAAAGAGAAGAAAATAACCTACAAGGGAACACACATCAGGCTTTCAGAGGATTTCTCAGAACAATCCCTATAGTCTAGGAGAAAGTGGAATGATATATTCAAAATACTGAAAGACAAAAACTATCAGCCAAGAATAGTCTATCCAGTGAAATTGTCCTTCAGATATGTGGAATAAATAAAGGCTTTCCCAGACAAACAAAAGCTGAGGGAGCTCATCGCTGCTAGATCTGCCTTACAAGAAACATTGAAAGGAGCCCTCCTACTTGAAACAAAAAGGTAAAGATTGATAAAACTTTCAGCAAGGAGATAAATAGACAGACAAAATCAGAAAATTGCAGCTCCATATCAGAATAGGTTAGTAAACAATAAATTATAACATAAAAGATAAAGGGAAAGAAAATATTAAAAATAACTATCACCACTTCAATTTGGTCACAAACTCACAACACAAGAAAGAATAATTTGTGACAACAAGAACATACAAGGGGAAGAGGAAAAGGATGGACTATGCATAGGCTAATGGAGATAAGAGGCTATCAGAAAATGGACTGTCTCATCTTTGAGATCTTTTATACAAACCTCATGGTAGTCACTAAACAAAAAGTCAGAGCAGAGACACAAATATTAAATAAAGAGAATACCATCACAGAAAACCACCTAACTGAAATGACAGTCAGAAATACAAGGAAAAAGAAACAATGGAAGCATAGAACAACTGGAAAATAAAATATAAAAAGGCAGTATCAAGCCCGCATATATCAATAATCACTCTAAATGTAAATAGTTGAATTCACCAATCAAAAGACACAGAGTGGCTGGATGGATTAAAAAACAAGAACCAACAATATGCTGCCTCCAGAAAACACATCTCAGCTCTAAAGACAAACATAGACTCCGAGTGAAGGGATGGAAGGTGATACTCCAAGCAAATGGCAAGCAAAAGAAAGTGACTATAGCCATACTTATGTCAGACATAACAGTCTTCAAGCTACAAGAGATAGCAAGAGACAAAGATGGGCATTATACAATAATAAAAGGGATATTTCAGGAAGAAGGCATAACACTTATTAACATATATGCACCTAACACAGGAGCAACAAATTATATAAAGCAGCTATTAACAGACCAGAGGGAGAAGTCGACAGCAACACAATAATAGCAGGGGAGCTTTATTCCCACTTACATCAAGGGACAGATCTGGACAGAAAGTCAACAAAGAAACAGTGATCTTAAATGAAACACTAGACCAGATGAACTTAATAGATATATAGAGAACATTCCATCCAAAAACAACAGAATACACATTTTCTCAAGTGCAGATGGAACACTCCCAAAGGTAGACTATATGTTGAGAAACAAAACGAGCCTCAATAAATTTAAGAAGATTGAAATATATCAAGCATCTTTTCCAAACACATTGGTGTGAAACTAGAAATCAAGTACAAGAAGAAAGCTGGAAAAGGCACAAATACGTGGAGACCAAACAACATGTACTGAACAACTATTGGATCAATAAAGAAATCAAAAAATACCTGGAGACAAATGAAAATGAAACCATAAAATACCAAAACTTATAGGATATGGCAAAAGTGGTACTAAGAGGGAAATTTATAACACTACAGGCCTACCTCAAGAAACAACCAAATCTAAAATAAGCAATCTTACCTAAAAGAACTAGAAAAAGAAGAACAAAGCTCAAGTCAATAGAAGGAAGGAAATAATAAAAATCAGAGCATAAATAAACGAAATAGAGATAAAAAAAAAAGAAAGGTCAATGATACTAAGAGATGGTGCTTTGAGAAGATAAACAAAACTGACAACCCCTTAGCCAGATTCATTAAGAAGAGAAGAGAGAAGGCTCAAATAAATAAAATCAGAAATGAAAGAGGAGAAATTGCAATGGACACTACAGAAATATAAAGGATTATAAGAGAATAGTATGAAAAGATATATGCCAATAATTGGATAACCTAGAAGAAGTGGATAAATTCTTAGAATCACATGACTTCCCAAAACTGAATCAAGAAAAAATAGAGAATCTGAATAGACTAATCACAAGTAAAGAGACTGAAACAGTAATCAAAAATCTCCCAAAAAACAAAATTCTAGGACCAGAAGCCTTCTCTGGAGAATTATAGCAAACATTCAAAGATGTAGTACTTATCCTTCTCAAACTATTCCAAAAAATTGAAGAGGAGGGGAAACTTCCTTACTCTTACTACAAGGCCAACATTACCCTGGTACCAAAACCAGACAAGGACAATGCAAGAAAGGAAAATTACAGGCCAGTATCACTGATGAACATAGATGCAAAAATCCTCACAAAATATTAGCTAATCGAATACAACAATACATTACAAGGATCATACACCACAATCAAGTGGGATTTATTCCAGGGACGCAGGGATGGTTCAATATCCACAAATCAATCAGTGTGATACACCACAATAACAAAATGAAAAATAAAAATCACATGATTATCTCAGTAGATGCAAAGGAAACATTTGACAAGATCCAACATCCATTTATGATTAAAAAAACTATCAATAAAATGTATATATAAGGAAAGTATCACAACATAATAAAGACCATATGTGACAAACATCATACCCACAGTGAAAAACTGAAAACTATTCCTCTGAGTACAGGAACAAGACAAGGATGACCACTCTTTCCACTCTTATTCAACATAGTACTGGAAGTCTTAGCAAGAGTAATCAGTCAAGAAAAGGAAATTAAAAGGAAGAAGTAAAACAAATAAGCAAATAGGAAAGGAAGAAGTAAAACTCTCACTATTTGTGGATGACATGATTCTATATATAGAAAACCCTAAAGAATCCACCAAAAAACTCAGAGAAACAATCAATGAATACAGCAAAGTTTCAGAGTGCAAAATCAACATGCAAAAATCAGTTTCATTTCTGTACACTAACAACAAACTAGCAGAAAGAGAAATCAAGAATACAATCCCATTTACAATTGCAATAAAAAGAATAAAATATCTGGGAATAAATTTAACCAAAGGGATGAAAGACCTATACACTGAAAACTATAGCACATTTTTGAAAGAAATTGAAGACACAAAGAAATGGAAGAATAAGCATAGTCAAAATGTCCATATTACCTAAAGCAATTTACATATTCAATGCAATCTCAGTGACATTCTTCATGGAAATAGAACAAAGAATCCTACAGTTTACACAGGAAAACAAAAGACCCCGAACAGCCAAAGCAATCTGGAGAAAAAAGAACAAAGTTGGAGGTATCACACTCCCTGAATTCAAAATATAATATAAAGCTATAGTAATCTAAAACAGCATGGTACTGGCAGAAAAACAGACATACAGATCAATGGAAGAGAATCAAGAGCCCAGAAATAAATCCACACATCTATGGACAGCTAATCTTTGACAGAGGAGCCAAGAACATACAATGGAGAAAGGAAAATCTTTTCAATAAATGGTGCTGGGAAAACTGGACAGCCACATGCAAAAGAATGAAAATAGACCATTATCTTACACCAGACACAAAAATTAACTCAAAATGGATTAAAGACTTGAATGTAAGACCTGAAACCAAAAAACTCTTAGAAGAAAATATAGACAGTATACTCTTTGACATCACTCCTAGCAGTATCTTTGCAAATACCATGTCTACTCAGGTGAGGGAAACAAAAGAAAAAATAAACAAATGAGACTACATCAGACTAAAAAGCTTCTTCACAGCAAAGAAAACCATGAAGAAAAAGAAAAGACAACTGACCAACTGGGAGAAAATATTTGTAAATTATATATCCAACAAGAGATTAGTTTCCAAAATGTATAAAGAACTCATACAACTCAACAACAACAAAATGAACAACCTGATCAAAAAATGTGCAGAGAGCGCTAGCCTGGTGGCATAGTGGTTATGTTTGGTGCACCCTACTTTCGCGGCCCCAATTCTCAGGTTCAAATCCTGGGTGTGAAAAGTACACCACATATCAGCTGTGCAGTGGCTGTGACCCATATACATAATAGAGGAAGATTGGCCACAGATGTTAGCTCAGGTCAAATCCTCTTCAAGCAAAAAGAGGAAGACTGGCAACAGATGTTAGTGCAGGGTGACACTTCCTCACAAAAAGAAAAGATGCGCAAAGGATATGTATAGATATTTTTCCAAAGTAGAGATACAGATGCCCAACAAGCACATGAAAAGATGTTCACCATCACTAATTCCTAGGGAAACGCAAATCAAAACTACAATGAGATATCACCTTACGCATGTTAGAATGTCTATTAACAAGACAAGAAATAAGAAGTGATGGAGAGAATGTCAAGAAAAGGGAACCCTCATACACTGCTGGTGGGAATGCAAACTGGTGCAGCCACTATTGAAAAAAATTTTCTCAAAAAATTAAAAATAGAAACATTATATGATCCAACCATCCCACTACTGGGGTATTTATCCAAAGAACTTGAAATCAACAATTCAAAAAGATTTATGCATCCCTATGTTTATCACAGCATTATTCATGATAGCCAAGATGTGAAAGCAACCCAAGTGCCCATCAAGTGATGAATGGATACTAAGATGTGGTATATATATGCAATGGAATACTACTCAGCAGTAAAAAAGACAAAATCATGGCATTTTTGACAGCATGGATGGACCTTGAGGGTATTATGCTGAGCAAAAATAGTCAGACAGAGAAAGACAAATATTGTATTATTTCACTCACATGTGGAAGATAAACAAACATATTGATAAGGAGAATAGATTAGTGGTTACCAGAGGAGAAGGGGGTAGGGAGAGGGTGAAAGTGGTAAAGGAGCACATATGTATGGTCATGAATAAAAACTGGACTGTTGGTGGTGAACATAATGCAGTCTATATAGAAGCTGAAATATAGTGATGTACACTTGAAATTTACACAATGTTCTAAGCCAATATGACCTCAATAAAGTAATCAAAAAAAAAGACACGAATCACTAATATCAGTAATGAAATAAGGGATGCCATTATAGACCCTACAGACATTAAAAAGATAATAAGAAAATACTACAAACAACTTGACATCCATAAATTCAAAAACTTAGATGAACTGGATCGATTTCTTGAAAGATAGAAACCACCAAAATACACTCAAGAAGAGCTAGATAACCTTAATAGTCCTATATCTATTAAATATATTACATTTGTAGTTAAAGTCTTCAAAAAGAGAAACTCCAGGCCCATATGGTTTTATTGGTGAATTCTACAGAACATTTAAGGAAGAAATAAAATCAATTCTGTCAATCTCTTCCTCAAAATAAGAGAGAACGCTTCCCAACTCATTTTATGTGTCCAGCATTATCCTAATGCCAAAACTACACAAAAAGAGAACAAGCAGAGAAAACTATAATATCTCTCATGAACATAGACACAAAATCCTCAACAAAACACTAGTAAATCTCATCTTCTAATATATAAAACAAATAATATAACATGACCAAATGAGGATTATTCCAGGAATGCAAGACTTATTTGAAAATAATCACTGTAATCACTATACAAACAGTCTAAAAGAATAAAAGCCACAGGATATCAATTGATGTAGGAAAAGCATTTGACAAAATCTAATACCCATTCATAATAAAAACTCTTAACAAACTAGGGAGAGAAAAAAACTTTCTCAAGCTAAGAAAGAGCATCTATAAAATAATGTGCAGCTAATATCATATTTAATGGTATAAAACTGAATACTTTTCCCCTAAACTCTGGAAAAAAGTAAGGATTCCACTCCAATTACTGCAATTCAATATAGTAATAGAAATCCTAGTAAGTTCATTAAGTCAGGAAAAAGAAACAAAAGACATAGACTAGAAAGGAAGAAATAAAACCATCCCTATTTGAAGATGATGTGATTGCCTGTGTAGAAAATCCCAAGGAACCCACCAAAAACAAAAGAAAAATCTCCTAAATATAACAAGTAGGATGTAGCAAGGTCACAGGATACAGGGTCGATCTACAAAGATTAAGTATATTTAATCTAAAAGATTAAGTATATTTCTATATATGAGCAATGAATAACCAGAAACCCAATTTAAAAGGCAATACCATCTATAATAGCTTAAAAAGAAAAGAAATAGTTAGAGGCAGGCCTAATAAAACATGTGCGTAGTCTGTATGCTGAAAACTACAAAGTGCTGCTAAAAGAAATTAAACAAGTCCTAAATAAATGGAGAGACACTGTGTTCACGGATTAGAAGACTCAACATAATAAGAGGTGAATTTTCCCTAAATTTACTTACAGGTACAAACAGTGTCTATCAAAATTCCAGCAAACTTTTTTGGAGATATTGAAAAGTAGATTCTAAAATTTATATGGAAAGATGAAGGGACTAGAAAAGAGTAAAACAATATTTAAAAAAAAAAGAATGAAGTTGAAGGAATCACACCATCTGATATTACGACTTATTATTCAGCTACAGCAACCAAAAAAATGTGGAATTGGTAAAGGGATAGACACATGGATCAATGGAACAAAATAGAGTCCAGAAATAGACCTACACAAGTAGGTCTGCTTTTGATTTTTGACAAAAATACAAAGCAATTCAGTGGAGAAAGGATAGACTTTTCAACAAATCATGTTGGAACAATTAGAATTCCACAGGCAAAAAACAAACAAACAAACCTAGACCTAAATCTCACACACTGTAAAAAATTAACTCAAAATAGATCATAGATCCCCTGGAAAAGTGGAAAAGTATAAAACTTTTAGAAGAAAACACAGGAGAAAATCTTTGAGACATGGGACTAGGCAAAGAGTTCTTAGACATGACTATCACAATACTCAGACATCTAAATCACTATACATAAAAAAAAAGAAAAATTAGATTTCATCAAAATTAAAGAATTAAAAATTTTTCCTCTATGATATAGCCTCCTATATTATTAGATGACAAGAAATAAAGTGGAAAAAAATTTACAAATCATATATCTGATGAAGAATTTGTATCTCAGTGTATGAAGAACTCTCTAAACCCAACAGTAGGAAAACAAACAATCCAATTAGAAATGTCAAAAGACGTGAAAATACTCTTCATCAAAGAATACAAACCAACGGGAAATAAGCACGTGAAAAGATGTTAAACTTCATTAGCTGTTACAGAATTGGAAATTAAAACCACTATGAGATACACTCCAACTATAGTAGCTAAAATAAAAATACCAACTATATCAAGTGCTATTGAGGAGTAATTGGATCATTCACGACTGCTGATGAGAACATAAAATGATACAGCCATTCTGAAAAATAAAAGGTAGTTTCTTATGAAGCTAAATATACACTTCCATAAGACCCAGAAATTGTAATTCTGGGTATTAATCTTAAAGAAATAAAACTTATGTTCACACAAAGATCTGTACCTGAATGTGCATTGCAGCTTTATCCGTAATTGCCCAAAACTGGAAACAACACAAATACTCTTCAACAAATGAATAGACAAACTGATATGGTCATACAATGGAAAAATATTCATTAATTAAAAGGAATTAACTACTGATACACATAACAACTTGGCTGGATCTCAAGGGCTTTATGCTGTGAAAAAAGCCAGTCTCAAAAGATTACATACTGTGTGATTCCATTTATATGACATTCTTGAAATGATGAAATTACAGTGTTGGAGAACAGACCAGGGGTAAGACCTTATATAAACAATTCTAAAGAATCCACATGAAAACTATTAGAGGTGATAACTGAATTTACTAAAGTTGCAGGGTACAAGATCAATACACAAAAATCAGTTGTGTGTCTTTACTTCGGCAATGAATACTCTGAAAAGGAAATTAAGAAAGCAATTTCATCTACAATAGTACCTAAAAGAATCCATCTAACCATGGAGGTGAAAGACTTGTACACTGTAAACGACAAAATATTGTTGAAAGAAATTAAAGAGACCTAAATAAATGGAAAAACATCTCATGTTCATGGATATAAACACCAAAAGCACAGGCAATGAAAGAAGAAATAGATAAATTGGACAACATTAAAATTAAGAAATTTTGTGCATCAAAGGATACTATCAAGAAAGCAAAAAGACAACTTACTGAATGGGAGAAAATAATCAATCATGCCTATGTAATGAAGCCTCTACAAAAACCCAAAAGGATGGGGTTCAAAGAGCTTCTGGGTTGGTGAACACGTGGAGATTTGGGGACGGTGATGCACTCAGAGAGTGTGGAAGCTCCACTCCCCTTGCTGCACACCTTGCCCTATGAATTTCTTCCATCTGGCTGTTCCCAAGTTATATCCTCTTATAATAAACCAGCAATCTAGTAAGTAAAATGTTTTTCTGAGTTCTGTGAGCTGCTCTGGCAAATTAATTGAACACAAGGAGAGTGTCGTTGAAATCTCCAATTTACAGCTGGTAGGTCAGAAGCACAGGTGGTAACCTGGGCTTGCAATTGGCATCAAAAGTGAGGGGGCAGTCTTGTAGGACTGAACCCCTAACCTGTGGGATCTGACACTATCTCCAGGTAGAGAGTGTCAGAATTGGGTTAAATTGTAGAACACCCAGCTGATGTCAGAGAACTGGTGGTGTGGAGGAAAAACCCACACTGGAAGAGGAATCTGAATCATTAATTGGGTCCCAGAATCAATTAAAGTGTTTCTGGAATTCCTATCATGTTTAACAAGAGGGCGTTTTCAGAAAATTTTGCCATTATTTCATTAGCCCAATTATCTGTAAATGACTGACCTTGCCCTGCCTCCATTCAGAGACACAATGTAAAGCAACTTGTTAATAAACTTTAAGAAAGGGCTTTAGTAATACAAATGTCAGTGATTTGGCTTATCTAAGGAGACTAAACAAAACAAAGAACACAGTAGTAAATAGTCACAAGACTTTCAAGCTTTCAAAATATTTACTTAGATCACTTTGAAAGACAGAAACATAGCAAACAAGTTCTTTGTTGAGTGAGATTTCTTCTATCCTTTCTAAATTGAGCCCGAGTTAACAGTACCAAGGAAGTCAAACAATGGTTCTCATCTCTTTTTTCTATCCCCCAAACATGACCATAACAAAATCCTGCTAGTAATAGGGGCTCATGAAAGTGTGTTCTGTGGGAGAATGAGAATAGATAATGGGGTTAGGGTTTTAGACCAAATTCTTGGTTTTGTTGGAAACAGTATGTTTGGAGTTTAAAAATTCTCTCAAGTGAATCTGAACCATTTTCCTCCCCACTTCAGCATCGCTTCTCAGCTCAGAATCACAGCATTAAACAGGTTAAACAGTAAACGGTCTCTGTGTTTGAGCAGCTGCCATCTTCTTTCTGACATGGGGCTTCTACATTGGAGCTAAAGCAAAACATGAGTCAGCAGATGTGGGAGGCTGACCAGTGACCTCCACAGAGGCCCACGTCCTAATCCTCAGTAATAGGAACATGTTTCCTTCCATGGCACAGGGGACTTTACAGACACGATTAAAGTTAAGGACATTGAGACAGAGAGATTATTTTGGATTATCCAGCAGGCCCAATCCAATCACACACGTCTTTAAGAGTGGAGAATCTTTCCCATCTGTGATCAGAAAGAGATGTGACAATATAAGAAGGGTCAGGTGCAAGGAGACGCAATGTTGCTGGCTTTGAAGATGCAGGGAGGGGTTCACAAGCCGAGGCATGAGGGCAGCCTCTAGAAGTTGGGACAGTCAAGGGATAGATTCTCCCCAAGACAGCCTACAGAAAGGAACATAGGCCTCCTAATACCTGGATTTTTAGACCAGTGAGACCCAGGTCACACTTTCGACTTATAGAACCATAGAGAAGAAATTTGTGTTGTTTTAAGCCATTAAGTTTATGGCATCTTGGTATAGCAGCAAAAAAGACTAATGCAGATGGTAGTAAGATTTTGACATTGACTACCTTTGCTTAAGAAGGATCAGACAGCTGCAAAACTCCTTTTATTTACTTGAATTACATACATTTGAGTACATTACAAGTAAAAATTATTTGTAAGAAAGTAACACCCATTCTTTTATCTCATTGGATTTTTTTGTGTGTGTGTGTGAGGAAGATCAGCCCTGAGCTAACATCCGTGCTAATCCTCCTCTTTTTGCTGAGGAAGACCGGCTCTGCGCTAACATCTATTGCCAATCCTCCTCCTTTTTTTTCCCCCAAAGCCCCAGTAGATAGTTGTATGTCATAGCTGCACATTCTTCTAGTTGCTGTATGTGGGACGTGGCCTCAGCATGGCCGGAGAAGCGGTGCGTCGGTGCGCATCCAGGATCTGAACCCGGGCGGCCAGTAGCAGAGCGCGCACACTTAACCGCTAAGCCATGGGGCCGGCCCCCATTCTTTTATAATCGTGTAGTTTGATTGAATGTTTTCATGGTGTTCACTTAGCAACTTCACGTTTACCCCAAATTTCCCTAATAAAATAGATATAATTGCATAGCTACTTGCAAATAATGAAGTACACATAAATAGATAATTTTAACTTTTCATCGTCTCCAAAGCAAGATAAATATGATTTAGTGAGCATTTTCTTCCAAAGCACCTGAAAATTACAGGTACTATAGTATACCAAAACAATGGATAAAATGAAATTTTTTATTGATGTTTTAATAGTTTATAACATTGTGAAATTTTGGGTTGTACATTTTTGCTTGTCCATAACCATATATATGTCTCCCTTCACCCCTTGTGCCCACCCCCTACCCCCATTGCCCCTGTTAACCACAATACAGTTTTCCCTGTCCATGTGTTGGTTTATATTCCACATATGAGTGAGATCATACAGTGTTTGTCTTTCTCTTTCTCGCTTATATCACTTAACATAAGACCCTCCAGGCCCATCCATGTTGTTGCAAATGGGACAATTTTGTCTTTTTTTATGGCTGAGTAGTATTCCATTATATATATGTACCACATCTTCTTGATCCAATCATCAGTCAAGGGACACTTGGGTTGCTTCCATTTCTTGGCTATAGTGAATAACGCTGCAATGAACATAGGAGTGCATAAGCCTCCTCGGGTTGTTGATTTCAGGTTCATTGGATAGATTCCCAGTAGTGGGATAGCTGGATCATAGGGTATTTTTATTTTTAATTCTTTGAGGAATCTCCATACCGTTTTCCATAGAGGCTGCACCAGTTTGCATTCCCACCAGCCGTGTATGAGGGTTCCTGTTTCTCCACATCCTCTCCAACATTTGTTGTTTTTTGTCTTGGTGATTATAGCCATTCTAAAGGGCGTGAGGTGATATCTTAGTGTTGGTTTGATTTGCATTCCCCTGATGATTAGTGATGTTGAACAACTTTTCATGTGCCTATTGGCCATCTGTATATCTTCTTTGGAGAAGTGTCTGTTCATTTCCTCTGCCCATTTTTTGACCAGGTTGTTTGTTTTTCTGTTGTTCAGTTGTGTGAGTTCTTTACATATTATGGAGATTAACCCCTTGTCAGATATATGTTTTAAAATATTTTCTCCCAGCTGGTGGGCTGTCTGTTCATCTTGATTCTGGTTTCATTCGTCTTGTAGAAGCTTTTTAATCTGATAAAGTCCCACTTGATAAATGAAATTTTTAATGAGATCTGCTTACTAGTTTTTCTCACTCTGGACTCAGAAGCTTGAATATAATAGTCAAATAGTGTATACCCAGATTAGGTAAAAAAATACTTAGGAGATGTTATGCTATTTATGATTCCCAAAGAAAATAAATTTATTTATGAACCATGACTAAAATGAGAATATATATATTAAAATGTATAAAATATTATTTGGGCACAAGAATCCATATTTTTGGCCTGGAGGAAATGTGCCCCAACAAATGTGCAGTTCCTCTGCTGAGTGGTCTCCCTGGGCAGATCTCCTCTTACCCAGGCCTATGAAGTGGGTAGTGGGGTTGGGAAGATGAGGCGAGAGAGGCTCTGCGCTCCCCTCCATCTCCCTGCTGCCGATTGGACACCCATGCCCACAGACACCCAGGTTCAAGCAGCACTTTAGTCAAGGTATACGGGAGTCAAATGGAGAAGGGTACAGGAAGCATGTGTGAAAAATTTCAAAACGCTTTAAGACGATTAATCTTAGTGTATTGTGCTCTTCTTATACTTTCTTGACCCCAGAAATGTGATACAGAAAAAAATAATAAGTACTATATACATTTTAATAAACAATGAACGAT